>NC_080541.1:223915450-224077950 GCF_028640845.1 Ahaetulla prasina | reverse complement strand
ACTGGCCCATGTTCTTCCTCAGCCTCATCGCTGTCCGACTCCATTGCCAGCTCCACAGGCTGCTGGCAAACCACAACAACAGCTATAAGAGGGGAGAAAGGCTAGCCTGTACAGGGTGAGGTTATTGTGCAACTAACGGAGCTCGGCAATTTTTGTCATTTGCACGTTGGATGTCAAAACGCACCTGACATTTTTGTTACCTCGGCCAGAACATCCGTATGAGGTAAGTTTAATCAGCCTGACATTTAATAAATGTTCAATCTCCGTGCCTGTGGATTTTTACCCTTGGCGTCTACTGAATCTATTCTCATTAAGAAAAAAAAATTAAAAATCACATTTTTTTCTCCATTTTCTTTCTTTTCTCCCATTTCCATTTTTCTGTAGGAAAAAACAAAGATCTGTTCTATATTTGGGGGCTCTTATCCAGTGGTGGGGTTCAGCCGGTTCGGACCGGTTTGGATGAACCGGTTGTTAAATTGCTGGCTGGCCCCTCCCCTTCCCTTCCAGGAGTCCCCACGCACCCTGTTTTGGCTCCCAGGTAAGTGCAGGGAGGCCTACTAGGCCCAAAATGGGGCGCGGGGGTGAGCACCGTGCCACCACCCTCACGACCCATTTTTGCTCCCACGGGGGTACAGGAGGCTGAATGCTGCCTGTCACACACCCTGACCACACCCACCATGGCCACACCCACCATGGCCACACCCACCCACCCAGTCTTTAGGTCAGAAAACCAGTTGTTAAATTATTTGAATCCCACCACTCCTCTTGTCACCATGTTATTCTTCACCAACTTTAATTTTCATCATTAGCCATCAAATCACACATTTAACATAACATATAACATAACATAACAATAGAGTTGGAAGGGACCTTGGAAGCCTTCTAGTCCAACCCCCTGCCCAGGCAGGAAATCCTACACCATCTCAGTCAGATGGTTATCCAACATTTTCTTAAAAATTTCCAGTGTTGGAGCATTCACAACTTCTGAAGGCAAGTCGTTCCACTGATTAATTGTTCTCACTGTCAGGAAATTTCTCCTTAGTTCTAAGTTGCTTCTTTCTTTGATCAGTTTCCACCCATTGCTTCTTGTTCTACCCTCAGGTGCTTTGAAGAACAGCCCGACTCCCTCTTCTCTGTGGCAGCCCCTGAGATATTGGAACACTGCTATCATGTCTCCCCTAGTCCTTCTTTTCATTAAACTAGGCATACCCAGTTCCTGCAACCGTTCTTCATATGTTTTAGCCTCCAGTCCCCTAATCATCTTTGTTGCTCTTCTCTGCACTTTTTCTAGAGTCTTAACATCTTTTTTACATCGTGGCGACCAAAACTGGATGCAATATTCCAAGTGTGGCCTTACCAAGGCATTATAAGGTGGTACTAACACTTCACGTGATCTTGATTCTATCCCTCTGTTTATGCAGCCCAGAACTGTGTTGGCTTTTTTAACAGCTGCTGCACACTGCTGGCTCATATCTAAATGGTTATCCACTAGGACTCCAAGATCCCTCTCACAGGTACTACTATTGAGCAAGGTACCACATATACGGTACTGGTGCATTTTGTTTTTTTGGCCTAAATGTAGAACCTTACTTTTTTCACTGTTGAATTTCATTTTGTTAGATAGCGCCCAATGTTCAAGTCTGTCAAGATCTTTCTGTAACTTGAGCCTATCTTCTGGAGTGTTGGCTATTCCTGCCAGCTTGGTGTCATCTGCAAATTTGATGGGTTCCCCATCTATCCCCTCGTCCAAGTCATTGATGAAGATGTTGAAGAGTACTGGGCCTAAAACAGAGCCTTGGGGTACTCCACTGCATACTTCCCTCCATGTGGATGTAGTTCAGATTTTAGAATTACAACAGTTCTAATATACATACATATATACAGATACACACACACACACACACACACACACACACACACACACACACAAAATATCTAGTATACAGGTCACTCTCAGTAGCAGCACAGTCTTGCCCATATATGGAAGGAAAACAACGATGAATGACATTTTGGTTTAGAAAGTCTACATAATTTTCACATTCCATAACACCGTTTGAGGTAATTCAATGGCACATAATTCAAATTGGTGTGTCTAATTGATCTGATGATTCAAACGGTAGAATCAATCGAACCTCCTTCATTATGAATGACCCATCTGAATATTTCCCTGGTTATCTTCGTTGTAAATTGATTTTGTTTGTGCTCAGCACATAGACAAATCTGAGAGGAAAATAAATATCATTATACATCCCTTAGCGGGACATGCCTGGCTGGGATCAGTCGTACAGGAAAGTAATATTAACAACAGCAACAACCACCCTAACACGATCTGGTGATAGCAGAATAGAAGAGAGAACTATCTGGAGAAAATCACAAAATACAAAGACCTGCAAATAGAAATAGAACGATAAAAGAAAGCAAATCGGCATTGACAGAATTTCTTTCTGTCAATTTCAAGAGGCAGCTTTACTCAGAACAGCTTACCTCCTGTGCAAGGTAAGTGCAAGGTAAGTGCTTGATTTACGACCACAATTGAGGCGAACATTTCTGTTGCTAAGCGAGCTAGGTGTTAAGTGAATTTTGCTCCATTTTATGACTTTTCTTGCTCCGGTTGTTAAGTGAATGACTGCAGCTGTTAAGTTAGGAGCACGGTTGTTAAGTGAAACCTATTGACTTCGCTTCTACAGAGGAATTATTGAGTCTGTCATTTGCACCTCTATAACTGTCTGGTTCGGTTCTGCAACCCAACAAGACAGACACAGACTTCAGGATAATTAGAACTGTAGAAAAAACAATTGCTACCAACGCCTTCCACTGAGGACCTGTATACTGCATGAATCAAAAAGAGGGCTGTGAAAATATTTACAGACCCCTCGCATCCTGGACGTAAACTGTTTCAACTCCTACCTTCAAAACGATGCTACAGAACACTGCACATCAGAACAACTAGACATAGGAACAGTTATTCCAAGGCCATCACTCTGCTAAACAAATAATTCCCTCAACACTGTCAAACTATTCACTGAATCTGCACTACTATTAATCGTTTCATAGTTCCCATCACCCATCTCCTCCCACTTATGACTGTATGACTGTAACTTTGTTGCTGGCAATCCTTATGATTTATATTGATATATTGACCATCAATTGTGTTGTAAATGTTGTACCTTGATGAACGTATCTTTTCTTTTATGTACACTGAGAGCATATGCACCAAGACAAATTCCTTGTGTGTCCAATCACACTTGGCCAATAAATAAAATCTATTCTATTCTATTGTCACAGGATCACAAAAGGGGATCACATAACCCCTGCAGGCAACTGCAACCGTCATAAATATGAGTCAGTTGCCAAGCATCCTAATTCTGATTCCGGGGATGCTGCAACAGTCGTAAGTGTGGAAAAACAGATATAAGTCGCTTTTTTCAGTGCCATATTTAGTGAAGAGTCACTAAATGAATGGTTCTAAGTCAAGGACTATCTGTATCTGGAATGCCACTAAACACGTGCCGGACTGTGCAATGAAGAGCAACTGAGATGATTAAACTCTGGAGACTAAAATATATAAAGAAGAGTTGCAGGTTTTGGGTTTGGTTAGTCTAGAGAACAGAAGGACTAGATGTCGTGTCCCACTTCTCCTCTGACAGCCGGGTCAGGGAAGTCTGTATCAAGCGTGGCCACGAAGCCACTGCAGCTTTGCCAAATTCCTGTCAGAGTTCTCAGGGCAGGCAGGAATCCAAGGTGTGACTTCAGCAACCAGATGAGACTTTGCCTGACTCAAGGAATACCAAAAAGCAAATCGGCATCGGCAGAATTTCTTTCTGTCAATTTCAAGAGGCAGCTTTACTCAGAACAGCTTACCTCCTGTGCAAGGTAAGTGCAAGGTAAGTGCTTGATTTACGACCACAATTGAGGCGAACATTTCTGTTGCTAAGCGAGCTAGGTGTTAAGTGAATTTTGCTCCATTTTATGACTTTTCTTGCTCCGGTTGTTAAGTGAATGACTGCAGCTGTTAAGTTAGGAGCACGGTTGTTAAGTGAAACCTATTGACTTCGCTTCTACAGAGGAATTATTGAGTCTGTCATTTGCACCTCTATAACTGTCTGGTTCGGTTCTGCAACCCAACAAGAAAAACACAGACTTCAGAGGATAATTAGAACTGCAGAAAAAATAATTGCTACCAACCTGCCTTCCATTGAGGACCTGTATACTGCATGAATCAAAAAGAGGGCTGTGAAAATATTTACAGACCCCTCGCATCCTGGACATAAACTGTTTCAACTCCTACCCTCAAAACGACGCTATAGAGCACTGCACACCAGAACAACTAGACACAAGAACAGTTTTTTCCCGAAGGCCATCACTCTGCTAAACAAATAATTCCCTCAACACTGTCAAACTATTCACTGAATCTGCACTACTATTAATCGTTTCATAGTTCCCATCACCCATCTCCTCCCACTTATGACTGTATGACTGTAACTTTGTTGCTGGCAATCCTTATGATTTATATTGATATATTGACCATCATTTGTGTTGTAAATGTTGTACCTTGATGAACGTATCTTTTCTTTTATGTAGACTGAGAGCAAATGCACCAAGACAAATTCCTTGTGTGTCCAATCACACTTGGCCAATAAAAAAATTCTATTCTATTCTATTGTCACAGGATCACAAAAGGGGATCACATAACCCCTGCAGGCAACTGCAACCGTCATAAATATGAGTCAGTTGCCAAGCATCCTAATTCTGATTCCGGGGATGCTGCAACAGTCGTAAGTGTGGAAAAAGAGATATAAGTCGCTTTTTTCAGTGCCATATTTAGTGAAGAGTCACTAAATGAATGGTTCTAAGTCAAGGACTATCTGTATCTTGAATGCCACTAAACACCTGCCTGACTGTGCAATGAAGAACAACTGAGATGATTAAACTCTGGAGACTAAAATATATAAAGAAAAGTTGCAGGTTTTGGATTTGGTTAGTCTAGAGAACAGAAGGACTAGATGTCGTGTCCCACTTCTCCTCTGACAGCCGGGTCAGGGAAGTCTGTATCAAGCGTGGCCACGAAGCCACTGCAGCTTTGCCAAATTCCTGTCAGAGTTCTCAGGGCAGGCAGGAATCCAAGGTGTGACTTCAGCAACCAGATGAGACTTTGCCTGACTCAAGGAATACCAAAAAGCAAATCCTTTATATAGGCCATGGGGTGTGGCTCCATGACTCAGCACTTATCCAGGCCTGCCCCTCCCTTCCTTTTGCTGACGTCGCCTCTCCATTCTCCGGAAGTGGGGATCTGTCCACTGTGTCTTTTTGTCCTCCTGCTCAGCTGCCGGCAATTCTAGCTCGTGGCTGGCTTCGTGCTCGCATGCTATAGGAGGGAGGTTTGTTTGCTCAGTCTGTCCGGGCATGGTGCCAGGGCTGGGGGCTGGAGGCATGCCAGGCCATTCTTCTTCACTATCAGTCTCTGGCTGAGATAGCAGGAGATGGGAGGGGCCCGGCTGTGGAGAGGAGGGCGGGCGAGGCACAACACTAGGGGAGACATGATAGCAGTCTTCCAGTACTTAAGGGGCTGCCCCAGAGAAGGGGGAATAGAGCTATTCTCCAAAGCCCCTGAGGGAAGGACAAGAAACAATGGATGGAAACGAATCCAGGAGAGAAGCAACCTGGAATTAAGGAGGAACTTCCTAACAATGAGGACAATTAACCAATGGAACAGAAATTGTGGGTGCTCCATCACTGGAGGTTTTTTAAGAAGATGAAATGGTATAGGGTCTCTCCTGCTTGAGCAGGGGGTTGTACTAGAAGATCTCCATGGTCCCTTCCAGCTCGATTCTGATTGATTGATCGATAAATTATCATCGGCGCCTTGGATGCAATCCCAAAACATCTGGATCCGTGGTGGATTTCACTTACCTTTGCTACCGGTTCGCTCGCTCGCACACCATTTCTTTACATGCGCAGAGCATATTTGATGGGTGGGTGGACTCTCCTGCCGCCGCTACTACTGGTTCGGCCAAACTGGGGCGAACCGGTAGCAACCCACCACTGATTGTTATCATTACCTGAACACCATCGGCATTGACAAATTCACCACTTGTAAAAGGCAGCTTTTGTTCTGTCTCCTTCCCCACTTCAGACCCACGAGGTGGCCTTCAGCCAGTGGATTCACGGCTCTTATCAGTCCTGGCAGAGAAATCGCAGCTGCCTGCCAAAGTTCAAACAAATGACTCACGTAGCAAGACTTTCAGCTCTTTTTGAAATGGATCAGCTAAACTTTGCTTCCCATGGAGTGAGAGCAGTCCCAAAGCTCCTTATATATCCTGTGGGATGGGGCTCCTGCCCCACCCTTCCTTTTGATCATGCCGCCTCTCTAATCTTCTGAAGCGCGGGTCAAGCCAAGCTTGATTATTATTATCAGCTGGGTCTGAAGGCGTAGCCTGGGGAAGGGAGGAATCAGGGGATGACGGCCTCATTACGTCCTCCGACTGGTCTGGTTCTGGCTCCTGGAGCCGAGCCAAAGGAATCGGTGCTCCCGAGGTAAGCCTTACCGGCCCTTCCCCCTCACTCTCGGAGTCACTTTCGGGCATGGGGCCAGGTTCGGGGGCTGGAGTCACAACAGCTTTACTTGGAACAGCTGACATTCTGTGATGAAATCTCTAAAACTATCAAACATCCTCATCTGCCTATCGTCGGTCCTTTGGAACAGTGGTGAAAGCTAAATTTCTTTGCTACCAGTTCTGTGGGCATGGTTTGGTGGGCGTGGCTTGGTGAGGGTCATGTGACTGGGTGGGCGTGGCTATGTAACCATGTGACTGGGTTCTGGAAAAGACAGAAACTCACTAACAATGTCCTTCTGGACAGGGTTGGACTAGATGACCTCCAGGTACCATCCAGCCCTGGATTATCCTCTGAGGTTGCGTCTAGTGCCAGGTTTATAGTCCTTCCTTCCTCTCCTTCCTTCCTTCCTTCCTTCCTTCCTTCCTTCCTTCCTTCCTTCCTTCCTTCCTTCCTTCCTTCCTTCCTTCTTTCTCTCTCTCTCTCTCTCAAACGAACCCCCCTCCATTTTTTGCCTACACCCCCCATTTAATGCCTAGCAGGTTTCAGCTGTGATCGTCAGAGCCTTTTTTTAACCTTTTAATAAATTATTGGCCGAAGAGGTTGTTAAAAAAAAATACTTTTAAAAGTAAAAAAAAAGGGTTTGATGATCACGCGGCTCAGCTGGGATCATCAGAGCCTCTTTTTTTTAACCTTTTAATAAATTACGAACCATAGTTTATATTGTACTACTAACTAGAGCATACAAAGCATTTGCTAGACCAATTCTCGAATACAGCTCATCCGCCACAATGTCCTACCTGTCAAGGACTACTTCAGCTTCAACCACAACAATACACGAGCAAATAATAGATACAAACTCAAGGTAAATCGCTCCAAACTAGTGTTGTGTCCCACTCCTCCGCTGACGGCCGGGTCAGGGAAATCCGAATCAGGTGTACCTCTGCAGCTCTGCCAAAGTCCTAGCAAAGTCCTCAATGCAGGCAGGAGACCAGAAAGTGACTTCAGCAAGATATGTTTAGACTTTGCCTGACTCAGAGAATGCCAGAAAGCAGATCCTTTATATAGGCCATGGGGTGTGGCTCCATGACTCAGCACTTATCCAGGCCTGCCCCTCCCTTCCTTCTGTTGCCTCCGCCTATCAAGTCTTCTGACGCGAGGGTCACTCCAGTCGGCAGCTGTTGGTAATTGACCTTCCTCAGGTTCACATGCTGTGGAGGAGGGGGAGGGGTCTAGTTGCTCCGTTTGCCTGGGCATGGAGCCAGAGCTGGGGGCTGGAGGTATTTCTTCCTCTTCAGCCTGTCTGGGCATGGAGCCAGGGCTGAGGCCAGGAGGCATACTAGAACATTCCTCCGTGTTCAGAAGCAGATAAGAAGACCCCGGCTGAGGTGAGATTGGACGAGACACAACAACTAGACTGTAGAAAATACAACTTCAGCAACAGAGTGGTCATTGCCTGGAATGCACTACCTGACTCTGCGGTTTCTTCCCCAAACTCCCAAAACTTTAAGCTTAAACTGTCTACTATTGACCTCATCCCATTCCTAAGAGGTCTGTAAGGGGCATGCATAAGAGCAACAGCGTGCCTACCGTCCCTCTCCTAATGTTCCTTTTTCGCCATACTCTTTTCATGTATCCAAATTACGTTTATACTTTTACCTGTTATCTTATATATGCTTGACAAATAAATAAATAAAATAAAAACAAATCTTGGTGGGGCTCAAGGTTGACTCAGCCTTCCATCCTTCCAAGGTTGGTCAAATGAGGACCCAGATTGTTGAGAGCAAATATGCTGACTCTGTAACAGCCCAGAGAGTGCTATAAAGAAGAGTTCAGAATTTAGAATAGAATAGAGCTGGAAGGGACCTTGGAGGTCTTCTAGTCCAGCTCCCTGCTCAAGCAGGAGAACCTATTGTCAGCTCTTTTACTTTGGATCTTCAGGGCTGCCCCATTTAGTGGTTGTGGGAAACTGGGAGCGGGGATTGTATGGAGTGGAGAGATAGCTAGCCATAATAACATTCCTTTTTCTAAGAGTCAAGGACGTCTTGCCCTGCACCTGGAGGGGCATGACTAGGAGGCATCTCCAGTTGGGGCGATGCTTTGATTGGACCATGTGATGGACATGTGGATGCAGGGGGAAGGGACCTGGACTTTCTTTTGGGTGGGGAAAACCTGGAAGTTTTCAGATTCGGGTTTTCCCAGATGTGCCAACAGGACATCTCTAATAAAATGGAACTTTGAGGAACTTCTAGCCTTGGAATCTTCTTTCGTTGAGGGTGTTACCTGGAACTCTGACACCTATATTATTTCAGATAGGTGGCTGTCTAGTTTCTTCTTAAAAGCCTCCAGTGATGGAGTGCCCACAATTTCTAGTGGCAAGCTGTTCCATTCCCACCCCACTCCAGGGGAAGGATACTGTAAAATCTCCATTCCCTCCCCACTCCAGGGGAAGGATACTGTAAAATAATAATAATAATAATAATAATAATAATAATAATAATAATAATAATAATAATAATAATAATAATAATAATAATAATAATAATTTAATTTGTATACCGCCCTTCTCCCGAAGGACTCAGGGCGGTTTACAGCCACAATAAAATACAAAAACAACGCATACAATGCTAAAAACAAACATTAAAAAACTTATTCAATTTGGCCCCATTTTAAAATACAATATCGACCCTGTAAAATTAATAAAAATTTAAACCCATAAAATCAGTTAAAAATTTAAAAAATTCAAGCCAGTCCAGCAAGATGGAATAAATAAGTTTTAAGTTCGCGGCGAAAGGTCCGGAGATCAGGTAGTTGTCGAAGTCCAGGGGGGAAGTTCGTTCCACAGGGTCGGAGCCCCCACAGAGAAGGCTCTCCCCCTGGGGGCCACCAGTCGACATTGCTTGGCTGATGGCACCCTAAGGAGTCCCTCTCTGTGAGAATGCACCGGTTGCTGGGAGATAGAAGATGGCAGTAGACGGTCCTGTAAATATCCCAGTCCTAAGCCATGGAGCGTTTTGAAGGTGGTCACCAATACCTTGAAGCGCACCCGGAAGAAAACAGGCAGCAAGTGCAGTCTGCGCAGGATGGGTGTTACATGGGAGCTCCGAACTGCTCCCTCAATCACCCGTGCAGCTGCATTGTGGACTAACTGGAGTCTCCAGGTGCTCTTCAAGGGGAGCCCCATGTAGAGAGCATTGCAGTAGTCCAAGCGAGAGGTAACGAGAGCATGAGTGACCGTGCATAAGGCATCCCGGTCCAGGAAGGGGCGCAACTGGCGAATCAGGCGAACCTGATAAAAAGCTCTCCTGGAGATGGTCATCAAATGGTCTTCAAAGGACAACCGCCCATCCAGGAGAACGCCCAAGTTGCGCACCCTTTCCATCGGGGCCAATGACTCGCCCCCAACAGTCAGCCATGGCTGCAGCTGACTGTACTGGGGTGCCAGCATCCACAGCCATTCCGTCTTGGAGGGATTAAGCTTGAGCCTGTTCCTCCCCATCCAGACCCGTATGGCTTCCAGACACCGGGGCAGTACTTTGATAGCTTCGTTGGGGTGGCCTGGGGTGGAAAAGTACAGCTGCGTATCATCAGCGTACAGTTGGTACCTCACCCCAAAACCACTGATGATCTCACCCAGCGGCTTCATATAGATGTTGAACAGGAGAGGCGAGAGAATCGACCCCTGCGGCACCCCACACATGAGGCGCCTCGGGGTCGATCTCTGCCCCCCTGTCAACACCGTCTGCATCCGGTCAGAGAGATAGGAGGAGAACCACCGAAACACGGTGCCTCCCACTCCCAATCCCCCCAACCGGCGCAACAAGATACCATGGTCGATGGTATCAAAAGCCACTGAGAGGTCTAATAGGATCAGGGCAGAGGAATAACCCCTGTCCCTGGCCCTCCAGAGATCATCCACCAATGCGACCAAAGCTGTCTCCGTGCTGTACCCGGGTCGGAAGCCGGACTGGAACGGGTCTAGATAGACAGTTTCATCCAGGTACTGGGGTAATTGACGTGCCACCACACTCTCTACAACCTTCGCCGTAAAGCGAAGGTTGGAGACCAGACGATAATTTCCTAAAACAGCTGGGTCCAGGGAAGGCTTCTTGAGGAGGGGTCTCACCACCGCCTCTTTCAAGGCAGCGGGAAAGACCCCCTCCCACAAAATCTCCATTCCCTCCCCACTCCAGGGGAAGGATGCTGCAAAATCCCCATTTCCTCCCAATCAATTGGGACTCGGGAGGCAGAGAGTAGATGGGGCTGGGGCCAGTCAGAATTTTTACTACCGGTTCTCCGAACTACTCAAAATTTCCGCTACCGGTTCTCTAGAACTGGTCGGAACCTGCTGAAACCCACCTCTGGTCGCAAGCCCCTGTGACACTTGCGCAAGTGGGGCAGTGAGTGTGTGTTGTGTCTTGCCCGCTCTCACAGCAGCCGGGGCCTTCTTATCTGCTCCCGAACACGGAGGAATGTATGCTTCCCGGCCCCAGTCCTGGCTCCATGCCCAGACAAGCTGAAGAGGAGGGGGCACCTCCCGGTCCCAGCCCTGGCTCCATGCCCAAGCAGGCTGCAGAGGAGGGAGCATCCCCCGGCCCCAGCCCTGGCTCCATGCCCAGGCAAACGGAGCAGCTAGACCCCTCCCCCTCCTCCACAGCATGTGAGCCTGAGGAAAGTTTATTTCCAACAGCTGCTGATTGGAGTGACCCTCGCATCAGAAGACTGGATAGGCGGAGGCAACAGAAGGAAGGGAGGGGCAGGCCTTAATGAGTGCTGAGTCATGGAGCCACATCCCATGGCCTATATAAAGGATCTGCTTTCTGGCATTCTCTGAGTCAGGCAAAGTCGAACTTATCTTGCTGAAGTCACTTTCTGGTCTCCTGCCTGCCTTGAGGACTTTGCTAGGACTTTGGGCAGAGCTGCAGAGGCAAGCCTGATTCGGATTTCCCTGACCCGGCCGTCAGCGGAGGAGTGGGACACGACAGTGTGTTAGGATTAGGGTGCGCACACACATCAGCCACTTACGTGGCCCCATTGCAAATAGATTGTGGCGCAGTAGTGGGTGGTGGCCCCCAGTTGTGGATCCCTCTTGTAAAGCACCAAGGGGTGGTATATAAGTCTAAAAGCTATTTTTTTTAAAAAAAAAATATATATTAATAGGCTAAGAAAACATGGAGTAAAGAAACGACCCTAAGAGATAAAATAAATGGATTAAATTATTTCTCAACCAATAAGAGGTTCTTTCTCTTTTATGCAGCAAACTGTGTGAGGGGACATTATCTAGCACAATTCTGCATTTTCTAGTTTAAATATCAGGCCTTCTATGTTTTGTTGAAATATCCACAAACAAAATATCATTTTGCTTTTCTCCATTCAGGATTGTTTCTCTCCGCCCTTCCTGGGCATGGTGCTATTTTATTCCAGAATTATCCTTATGTGAGAGCAGTGGCCAGATCAATAAGTACATAAACAAATCTACCCGCAAACAAATAATTTAGCCCAAGGGCTAATCCAAAACCCACGAGTGATCAGGCCATAAAGGAGTCGTTGCCACGATGCTGTGTGATGTCACGAGTAAATTAAACCATAATTGGCTAAACCTTAACGTGGTTAAACGGAGGGGAAGGCAAATGGCGACCGGATTTAAGTGACAACCTTTCAAACACACGTCTTCATATTTTGCAGCCGGGGATGAAAACACACTGGAGGTTTCAACGCCAGTAAAAAATTGTGACTAATGACAATGACTCATCAGCCCGTAGCGTCGACTGTAAAATTAGGGAGGGATGTGTCAATCTCTTTCGAAAAACAAGACGTTAAGTTATTGGCATTTGGTTTAGAGAAATGACTCTGGTCAACTTTTAACGCTCGTTCCTTCTGGCGTCAATCCAGTCTTGCAAAACAAGCTCCTTGCGGCAAGCGGAAACCAAGAGAGATACAGGTGGTCCTCGACTTACCACCATGACTGAGCCCAAAATTTATGTTGCTAAGCGAAACAGTTATTAGGTGACCCAAAGGTGCCTTTTTTTTTTTCTAGAGGCAACTGGACTTTCTGGTTTTTTCTTTGGAGAAAAAGAGCCTCTGTTGGCTCAGACTGCTAAGACAGTCTGTTATTAACAGCAGCTGCTTGCAATTACTGCAGGTTCAAGTCCCACCAGGCCCAAGGTTGACTCAGCCTTCCATCCTTTATAAGGTAGGTAAAATGAGGACCCAGATTGTTGGGGGCAATAAGTTGACTTTGTATATAATATACAAATGGATGAAGACTATTGCTTAACACAATGTAAGCCGCCCTGAGTCTTCGGAGAAGGGCGGGATATAAATGCAAATAATAATTTAAAAAAAAGACGTTTCTCCTCTCCTCCAAGAAGCTTCTTCAGCTCCGACTGGATGGTGGGGAATGGAAGGATTTAATATTCCTTGCAGACAGCTGGTATTTGCATCCTTTTAGAGAAGCATCTCCAACCTTGACAACTTTAAGCCTGGAGGACTTTAACACCCAGAATACCCCAGCCAGCAAAGCTGGCTGGGGAATTCTGGGAGTTGAAGTCCACCAGGCTTAAAGTTGCCAAGGTTGGGGACCCCAGTTTTAGAGAGTCATTGAGGCCGCCTGGAGGTTTGTCTTTGTCCTCAGGGTCACCCGAGTGGTGCAAATGGGTGTGGAGCCTTCTTGGAACTGCTGAAAAGATTGTGTTGTAGACAAGAGACAGATGATGTCATATCCCCCTCCCCTCTGTTGAGGGGGGGCTGTTCAATTTTGACATAGATAGCCTCTTTGACCCCCTCTTCCAAACCAGCGGTCCTCTCTGTCCCAAAATGTGGACTTTACTGTCTTCAAAAGAACGGCCTTTGTCTTTTAACCGCAGATGGACTGTTGAATCTTGTCCTGATGGGTTTGTTAATTACTCAGGTGACCCTGAGGACACAGACAAACCTCCAAATGGCCTCAACAGCTCTCTAAAAAGGATGCAAATCCTTCCATTCCTCACCATCCAGTCAGAACTGAAGAAGCTTCTTGGATGAGAAGCGAAACGTCCTTCAAAGGAAAAAACCAGAAAGTTCAGGTGTCTCTTGAAAAAAAACACCTTTGGGACAACCGTGACCTATTATTTTATTTATTTATTTGTTTATATTTCTATACCGCCCTTCTCCCGAAGGACTCAGGGCGGTTTACAGCCATATTAAAACAATTTTTACAAACACTAAAATGATTTAAAATGAAATATTTAAATTTAGGCTGACTCCTTAAAACCCATTTAAAATTCCCAATTAAAACTATCAGGCCAGTTCTGCACGATGAAACAGCCGAAGAGCCAGCGCTGTCCGAAGACGTCTCCGTGGTCGTGTGGCCGGCATGACTCAATGCCAAAGGAGCACGGAACGCTGTTCCCTTCCCACCAAAGATGGTCCCTATTTTTTCTACTTGCATTTTTACGTGCTTTCAAAACTGCTAGGTTGGCAGAAGCTGGGACAAGTAACGGGAGCTTACCCCGTTCCACGGCAGCACTAGGGATTCGAACCACTGAGCTGCTGACCTTTTGATCAACAAGCTCAACGTCCTAGCCCCTGAGCCATCGCGTCCTTCCTTGCTCTAGACTAGCCAAATCCAAATCCTGCTAACGTTCTGGAAAAAAAAAAGTTGTGATCCGAATTGTGCCCCTAAGTTGAGGACTGTATCAGTGGTAAAATTCTTTTTTTTTTTACTACTGGTTCTGTGGGTGTGGCTTGGTGGGCGTGGCAGGGGAAGGATACTGCCAAATCTCCATTCCCATCTAACTTCTGGGGGGAAGGATACTGCCAAATCCCCATTCCCTCCCCACTCCTGGGAGAAGGATATTGCAAAATCTCCATTCCCACCCCACTCTGGGGCCAGCCAGAGGTGGTATTTGCTGGTTCTCCGAACTGTTCAAAATTTCCGCTACCAGTTTTCCCGAACCTATCAGAACCTGCTGGATTTCACCCCTGGACTGGATGCTAAAGACTGCATGAAAAGGATCAAAACACCCGGTTCTCTCTACTTTGAGAAGTGCTTTTGCTGAGATAAATGGCTGAGATAAACCCTAATAAACTTATCACACCCACCGTCTGCAGGTAGCGTGCAGGTAGCGTGGGGAGAGATAAATTTATCATGATTGAGTTGGCTGAGTCACAGGGACTAGCTGGAAAGAAGTGCAAATTGTGCGAATGACATCTGCGTATTGTCAGGGTTCCAAGTAGGCCTGGAAGCCATGTTTTGCATTGAATCTTCAGGCCTGCCTCCACGTATTAGTACACATGTAATTCCCTTACCTATTTGTTGAGCAAAAGGTAGAACACCGTGCAGGTAGTCCTCATTGAACAACCGGTCACTTAATTTGACGGCCGTCTCCAGGAGAGCCTTTCACCAGGTTCGCCTAGTTCGCCAGTTGCACCCCTTCCTCGATCGGGATGCCTTATGCACAGTCACTCATGCTCTCGTTACCTCTCGCCTGGATTATTGCAATGCTCTCTACATGGGGCTCCCCTTGAGATGCACTCGGAGGCTTCAGTTGGTCCAGAATGCAGCTGCGTGGGTGATAGAGGGAGTTCCACATAGCTCCCATGTACGTGCGTAAGATGGCGGCTCGATAGGATATCGGAGCCGCCGACGGGGATTACCGGAGGGATGGCGGCGTCCAGGAGGCTTGCGGAGCGGCTTGCACCCCCCCGGTCGGACTTGCCATCTCTCGAGCAGCCGTGGGAGGGGTCTATTGACCTTCTCGGAGCCACGGCTGCTGAGAACGAGACCGGAAGGATGAGGGCGAGCTGCGGACGGCGGCCATTTCCCTGGGCGTGAGGCATGAGGCATGAGGCGAGGCCGCGGCTTATTCTCGGTGAAGGGCGAGACCGTGGCTTGTTTTTCTCTCCTGCTTGTTCCATCCAGCGGTTCCTTGTCTGCTTCGGCTCTTTTCACTTCCACTTTGATGTGGGGGTGATGGGCTGTGTTGGGCCCCCCATGGCTCCCGCCCGAGACTTTCTACCCGTGCTCCAGGCCGCGGTTTCATCGGCGGCATTTTCCAGTGTGCTGGCCCTTTTGGAGGTGTCTGGTCGAACTCTGTGGTCAGGCTGGGCCAGGTGGAATGGGCAGACCTGGATAGGACTTGTGACCTGGAGCGAGGGGCTGGCCTGGAGAGGCTTTTAGCCCTGGAATATCTAGGTGGAAAAGAGTGGTGGGAGCGTGGAGGTTTCCTGGCCTAATTAGGCCTGCTTCTAATAGGACCTACCTTGTGGCACTGAGGGAAGCGAGACGTTGCTACGTCTCGTCCCTCATTGCGTCAGCAGATAACCGCCCAGCCGCCCTGTTTCGGGTGACTCATTCCCTCCTTCACCAGGGGGAGCGGGATGACCCGTTGCAGGGACGTGCTGAGGAGTTTAACGGTTATCTATACGATAAAATCGTTCAGCTTCGGGACGGTCTGGACCAAAATTGTGGGGATCCAGATGGGGCGTCTGAGGGCGGTCTTGTTGACATTGTTTGGGATGAGTTTGACCCTGTGGCTCCTGAGGACATGGACAGGCTGCTGGGTAGGCTGAATGCCACCACGTGTTTACTGGACCCGTGCCCCTCCTGGTTGGTACTGGCCACTCAGGAGGTGACACGAGGCTGGCTCCAGGTGATTACGAATGCTTCTTTGTTGGAGGGAGTCTTTCCGACCGCCTTGAAAGAGGCGGTGGTGAGGCCCCTCCTCAAGAAGCCTTCCCTGGACCCGGCTGTTTTAGGTAATTATCGTCCGGTCTCCAACCTTCGCTTCACAGAGAAGGTTGTAGAGAGTATGGTGGCATGTCAGTTTCCCCGGCACCTGGAGGAAACTGTCTATCTAGACCCGTTCCAGTCCGGTTTCCTGCGCAGGCTGCACTGGCTACCTGTGGCCTTCCGGGTGCGCTTCAAGGTGTTGGTGAACGTCTTTAAAGCGCTCCATGGCATAGGGCCGGGCTACTTACGGGACCGCATGCTGCTACCGAATACCTCTCACCGACCTGTGCGCTCTCACAGAGAGGGACTCCTCAGGGGGCCGTCTGCTAGACAGTGTCGTTTGGCGACACCCAGGGGAAGGGCCTTCTCTGTGGGGGCTCCCACCCTCTGGAACGAACTTCTCCCAGGACTTCGTCAACTTCCGGACCTCCGAACCTTCCGCCGCGAGCTTAAAACATATCTATTCATCTGCGCAGGACTGGACTAGATTTTAAACTTATATTGGTTTTAATGGGTTTTATTATTTATATTTTTCTTTTTTAATTATTTGGCTGTGTAGAATAAGTTTTTTAATTGATATTTTATCTTGTATTTATATGTACCTTTTTATTTGCCTGTGAACCGCCCTGAGTCCCTAGGGAGATAGGGCGGTATACAAATACGATAAATAAATAAATAAATAAATAAATAAATACATAAAATAAATAAATAACACCTCTCCTGCGCAGACTGCACTGGCTACCTGTTACCTTTCGGGTGCATTTCAAGGTTCTGGTTACCACCTTCAAAGCGCTCCATGGCTTGGGGCCTGAGTACTTATGGGACCGCCTGCTGCTACCTCATGCCTCCCACTGACCCGTACGCTCACACAGAGAGGGACTTCTCAGGGTGCCATCTGCCAAACAATGTCGGCTGGTGGCCCCCAGGGGAAGGGCCTTCTCTGTGGGGGTTCCTACTCTTTGGAATGAACTTCCCCCTGGTTTATGCCAAATATCTGACTGACCTTCCGCTGAATTGAAAACACATTTGTTTATTTGCGCGGGGCTGGTTTAAGTTTTTTTCTTAAACTGTCTAGATTTTAAATTTTAAATTTTATTTATGTTTTAAATTGGGGTTTTTAGATTTTAAATATTTTAACGTGTCGGCCAATTGTATAATAAGTTTCTTAAATTTAGTTTTTAATTGTACATTGTTTATGTTTTATCCTGGCTGTACACCGCCCTGAGTCCTTCGGGAGAAGGGCGGTTTAGAAATCCAATAAATAAATAAATAAATAAATAAATAAAACGACTGTTCAAAATTACAATGGAACCCCAAAAAGGAAATGGAGGACTTGGATTCAATGTCCATCTTCCTTGACTTGCAACAGTTCATTTAGTGTCCATTCAAAGTTACAACAGAACTGGGTTTTTTCCTGTTGTTTTTTTCACACTTGCGACCTTGGCAGCATCTCCCTGGTCATTTGATCAAAATTTCGGATGCTTGGCAATTAGAACTTAGAATAACTTTATTGACGCTTTGCATGTACACTAATCGGCATACATTAAAATGAAATTTCGTCGCGTACACCTCTCAAAGGCCTCCACCTCCAATATGCACTATGTCAGTGGTCACCAACTGGTGGTCCGTGGATCACTGGTGGTCCACAAGAAAATTTTGGTGGTCCACAGAAAAAATATTTTGGGTGAAGGCTGGAGGGAAGCCCCGCTGGTTGCAAAGAGCTAGAGGGTCTTGTTCCAGCAGGGACTGCCTCATGGCCTGGAACTGGCTGTCCATCCCAGCCCGCTGAGCCTCCAGGCGCCAGTATTATTATTATTATTATTATTATTATTATTATTATTATTATTATTATTATTATTATTATTATTATTAATTTGATTTTTATACCGCCCTTCTCCCGAAGGACTCAGGGCGGTGTACAGCCAAGGTAAAACAAACGGTACAATATACAATTAAAATACAGATTAAAAAACTTATTATATAGTTGGCCTAAAAACTTTAAAATATATAAAACTAAAAAAAACCCTTAAAATTAGTAATAGAAAATTTAAAACCAATAAAATTTAAGCCAGCCCCGCGCGAATAAATAGATGTGTTTTCAATTCGCGTTGGAAGGTCTGAAGGTCAGGTATTTGGCGTAAACCAGGGGGAAGTTCGTTCCAGAAGGTAGGAGCCCCCACAGAGAAGGATCTTCCCCTGGCGGCTGCCAGCCGACATTGCTTGGCGGACGGCACCCTGAGAAGTCTCTCTCTGTGAGAGTGTACGGGTCGGTGGGAGGCATGAGGTAACAGCAGGCGGTCCCGTAAGTACCCGGGCCCTAAGCCATGGAGCGCGTTAAAGGTAGTGACCAAAACCTTAAAGTGCACCCAAAAGGCCACAGGTAGCCAGTGCAGTCTGCGCAGGAGCAGTGTTACACGGGAGCAACGCGAAGCTCCCTCTATCACCTGCGCAGCTGCATTCTGGACTAACTGAAGCCTCCGGGTGCACCTCAAGGGGAGCCCCATGTAGAGAGCATTACAATAATCCAAGCGGGAGGTAACGAGCGCATGAGTGACTGTGCACAAGGCATCCCGATCAAGGAAGGGGCGCAACTGCCGAACCAGACGAACCTGGTGGAAGGCCCTCCTGGAGACAGCCGTCAAATAATCTTCAAATGACAGCTGTTCATCCAGGAGCACACCTAAGTTGCGCACCCTATCCTTTGGGGCCAATGACTCGCCTCCAACAGTCAGCTGCGGCAGCAGCTGACTGAATCGGGGTGCCGGCATCCACAGCCACTCCGTCTTGGAGGGATTAAGTACCTGGCCTTGCACTCCTGCAGGTCTTCCCTCTGCTTAGAAAGCCTATGCTCCTAGTCCTCAGTGAGGTGCTTCTGCTGAGCCTCCTTCTCGGCCAGATCCAATTTCAACTGAGCTGTTTTGCCAACTCTTTTCTCGTGGTGGCTGCTTAGCTCCACCAACTGCTTCCTGTTGGGGCCCTAAGGAGTCCAAATGGGCAGGCAAGGAATGGCTGGGAGGGGAGGGGCAAGTAGAGGCTGGCAAGGCGCCACTCGATATGAGTGACATCAAGTTGGCCACGCCCACCCAGTCACATGACCACCTAGCCAGCCAGTCATTAGGCAGATCATATTAGTGGTCCGCAGGATTTAAAATTATGAATTTAGTGGTCCCTGAGGTCCAAGAGGTTGGGGACCTGTGCACTATGTAACCATGACAGAATAAATAAATAAATGCAACATTATGCATATACTCACATCAGAGGTGGGTTTCAGCAGGTTCTGACCAATTCTGGAGATCTGGTAGCGGAAATTTTGAATAGTTCGGAGAACCGGTAGTAAAAATTCTGCCTGGCCCCGTCCCCATCTGCCTCCTGAGTCCCAGCTGATCAGGAGGAAATGGGATTTTGCAGCAACTTTCCCCTGGATTGGGGAGGGAATGGAGATTTTACAGTATCCTTCCTCTGCCACACCCACTAAGCCATACCCATAGAACTGGAGGTAAAAAAATTTGAAACACACCACTGACCCACATATATTCTATGACACAGAAAAACAACACTGTCTACTTTGGATGTATACATGTACATGGCGAGAAAGAAGAATCTTGTGAGTTTATCAGATGGATGGCATAAGGAACAAAGCTGTTATAGAATCTGGAAGTCCTGCTAGAAGTACTTCGAAACCTCCTCCCAGAGGGGAGCCACAGAAACAGACCATGAAATGGATGTGTGGGATCTCTAACAATGCTTTGAGCTCTAAGCACATAGCTCTTATTAGCAGTGTCCCGAATAATGGGAAGCGAACTTCCTATAATCTTCTCCACTGTCCTCACCACTCTCTGTAGGGACTTTCTATCTGAGGTTTGGCTGCCACCAAACCAAACAGCGATGCAGTTGACTCATTTTTATGATGGTTGCAGTGTCCAGGATCATGTGCTCTCCTTTTGGGACTTTCAGATGAACAGAGTCAATGAAGAAGGCAGATTCATTAACAACTGTGTGACTAACTTAGCCACTGCAATGATTCACTTAATCACTGTGGCAAGAAGGTCCTAAAATGGGGCAAAACTCACTTAACAACTGTTTTGCAGAAACAACAGAAATTTTGAGCTCAATGGCAGCCGTAAGTCGAGGAACTATTTTACTAAATCCCTGGCAATGTTTCTCAACCTCAGCCATTTTCCGATGCAGCGACTTCAATTCCCAGAATTCCCCAGCCAAAACGCGCTACACAAAGCATCAATATTTTCGAGCTAGGCCTGAATTAATCACTCTTGAGCTTTGAAGCAAAGCAGAAAATCAGTATCGCGTAGGCTTCTCTTGCCTACACATTTGAAATGGAAAATAAAAAATAAAAAAATAAAACAAGGGAGTTGATCCATAAAATATCATATTCAATAACTGTAGAGAGGAACTTTCTGTACTGGAAAAGGAAGTAAATTATTTAGTTGCTACTTCTAGCTCAACTTATTAGACTGAGAGTGAGGAGAAAAATAGTATTTTCTTTTTTACCCACAAACATCAAAAGAAAGTTGGTTTAGTTTAATGAAAGGGGGTCAATTTATTCTCCAAGGGACCTGATGAAGGTATCTTCTTTTATGTACACTGAGAGCCTAGACAAACTCCTTGTGTGTCCAATCGCACTTGGCCAATAAAAAATTCTATTCTATTCTATTCTATTCTATTCTATATATATATATATTTTTGTGCATGGGAAAAGGGAGTTATGGTTCTATGGGTTTATAGAGTTTATGAATAGTTAGCGTAATTTAGCTTATGATTGTTAGATGTTATACCCTGTATTTTGCTCTGGGAAGTCGGGGGTGGGGGGTGGGGGGGTTAAAGAGGGTGGAGGGGAGAGGGTGGGGGGTGGAGGGAGGAGGAGGGCATGCATTTGTTAAATTTTTTTGTAAAACTTTTTAATAAAAAAAAAGAAAGAAATTGTGGTTGCTCCAACACTGGAAGTTTTTAGGAAGGGATTGGATGGCCATTGGTCTGGAATGGTGACTTACATACCACTTCACGGTGCTTCGCAGCCCTCTCTAAGCCGTTTACAAAGTCAGAAACTTGCCCTCAACAATCTGGGTCCTCCTTCTACTCACCTTGGAAGGATGGAAGGATGAGTCAACCTGGAGCCGCTGAGAATCGAACTGCCGAACTGCCGGCAGCCGGCAGAAATAGCCTGCAATGCTGCATTCTAACCACTTGGCCACCATGGCATAAGGCCGTGATGCAGAGATGGCACGCAGAGCCATCTCTGCTGGCGCGCGAGCCGTCGCCCAGCTCAGCTCCACCCCACATGCGCCTCTTGCCTGCCAGCTGATTTTCGGGTCTCTGCCGCACATGCAGAGGGGGTGGGCTGCATGCGGGAGATGCACACGTATGCCCGGGAGGGTGGAGGGGTCACGTGTGCATATGTATGGATGGGGTGGGGGGACCGTGGGGGTGGGAGTAGTGCGCCCCCCCCACAGCCCGTTTTGGGCCTAGCAGGCCTCCCTGCAACCTCCTGGAACCAAAAACAGGTCTGCTAGGCCCAAAACAGGCTGTGAGATATGTGTGTGTGAGTGTGTTTGTATGTGTGCGTGTGTGTGTGTGCAGCGCCCCTCCCCATGGCCCATTTTTGGTCCTAGGAGGCTTTAGGGAGGCCTGCTAGGCCCAAAACAGGGAGTGTTGCGTGCACATGCGTGGGGGGGGAGTGTTGCGTGCACATGCGTGGGGGGGGCAGGGCACGTGTGTGTGTCACATGCATTGCATTATGGATGCAGGCACACACACGTACTGTCACGTGGGCTTGCACGCGCTTTTGGCACGCAACACCAAAAAGGTTCGTCATCACTGGTATAAGGTCTCGTGCCTGAGCAGGGGGTTGGACTAGAAGATCTCCAAGATCCCTTTCCAACTTTGTTGTTCTGTCCTTCCCAGGGGAAGGCAAGCAGTTCCAGGAGATTCTTTATTTTATTTTATTTTTGTAATTTATTTTTATTTTTATACACAAACAAACACATAATACATCAGACATTCCGTGTGTCATCTCGGTGTTTCTTCAGTGACTTCTTCTTCTTGTTGTTACTCCTCCTATCTTCGTTTTTTCTTAATATTTTCCGTTCCTCTGTTACAACCTCACTCCCACAATACAATACTCTTATTATACCATTCTCTTATGAGTCTACTAATATGTTTATCTATATCTCTTTTCTAACCAATGATAAAATTGTCCCCATATCTTAAAATATACCTTATCCTCTCTTTCTTTAATTATCAAAGTTAATCTATTCATTTCTGCACAATCTAGAATTTTTTTAATGACTTCCTGCTTTCCATCTTTGTGCAAATACTACATTCACTGCAGTTATTAGTTCCAGGTGATTCTTTTTTGTATCCAAAATTTTTATTAATTCTACTACAGCAACACAACACAAACATATATAACACAAACACATAATATGTGTTTACTATGCACATATTCAAGAATCGGGTGATTCTTGAAACATAGGTAGGAAACAATAAGGTTGCTTACTTTAACTATTTACAAGTGGCTCCGATTGCTTGCACCTGATAAAAGCCCTTATCTGGCCAAGGTCTTGGAACATCCATTAGATAATGACATTTTCTCCCTTAGGAGAAACAGATCTGAAACGGAGCCAAATGAAATTGACTGGCTTAAGCATGCACAAAAGTAGTGGAACTTCCTTCCTCCTCCCCCATGTGTTTTATTTTATTCTATTCAGAATGTTAAAATACAAACACCAAAGAGGAAAAAAATAAAATAAAAAAAGAAACCTTACAAAAAAACAAAGCTAAAGAAAACATTAAAAAATATACATTAAAGGTAAAGGTAAAGGTTCCCCTCGCACATACGTGCTAGTCGTTGCCGACTCTAGGGGGCGGTGCTCATCTCCGTTTCAAAGCCGAAGAGCCAGCGCTGTCTGAAGACGTCTCCGGGGTCACGTGGCCGGCATGACTCAATGCCAAAGGCGCACGGAACGCTGTTCCCTTCCCACCAAAGGAGGTCCCTATTTTTTCTATTTGCATTTTTTAATGTGTTTTCGAACTGCTAGGTTGGCAGAAGCTGGGACAAGTAACAGGAGCTCACCCCATTACACGGCAGCACTAGGGATTTGAACCGCTGAACTGCCAACCTTTCGATCGACAAGCTCAGCATCTTAGCCCCTGAGCCACCACTTAAATATGCATTACAAAAGGGGAAAAAAAGACAACGACACAAATATATCACCCCCAGCTGAATACTGATTATATTACAGCAATAATTCTCCCCCTTGCGAAACAGACCCACAATTGATAAACGTCTACAAGTCTGTTTACAACCAAGTTGTCCTGTCATCTATTCACTATACATATACAAAGAAGTGGGTTGATTAGGTAAAACCAACAGCAAAATTAAAGTTCAAAACCCTTTGTTAACAGTTATTATTATACAGGTAGTCCTTGATTTACAACAGTTCAGCAAGAGATGTATAAGAGCAAAATCTAATACGTAAGATTCGGAAATAGAATTCTCTTCCCCCTCGCAAATGCACACAAATATATACACACAAGATAAGGACAGTTGATCTCAACAGAAGAGAATATTTGTATTTGTAGCACAGGGTTGCACTGTACGGTCCCTGATGCTGTCAAGAGCTTGGTTGTTGTCTTGCAGACGTTTCATGACCCGACCAGGTAACCTCATCAGTGCTAGGAGGGATGGGGTTTGCTCTCTGTTTATGTACCTGTCAGTGTGTCGGAGTGTTCTTGGTGGTTCCTTGGTTAGGCTGTTGTTCACGAATTGTTTGTCTGAGTTGGTAGTTCCTTCATTGGGGTATTGTTTATTGCTTGACTGTCGGTCTAGTATTAACCTTGATGTTAATCTCTGCTTATCTGAGTGTTGATTGCTGGAGAGGAGATGTTTTGGTTTTCTTTTGAGCTGTTTGTCCCTTTTGAATGGTGTCGAATATATAATAATAATATCAGAGTTGGAAGGGACCTTGGAGGCCTTCTAGTCCAACCCCCTGCCCAGGCAGGAAACCCTACATCATCTCAGACAGATGGTTATCCAACATTTTCTTAAAAATTTCCAATGTTGGAGCATTCACAACTTCTGCAGGCAAGTCGTTCCACTTATTAATTGTTCTAACTGTCAGGAAATTTATCCTTAGTTCTAAGTTGCTTCTTTCCTTGATCAATTTCCACCCATTGCTTCTTGTTCTACCCTCAGGTGCTTTGGAGAACAGCCCGACTCCCTCTTCTTTGTGGCAGCCCCTGAGATATTGGAACACTGCTATCATGTCTCCCCTAGTCCTTCTTTTTATTAAACTAGACATACCCAGTTCCTGTCACCATTCTTCATATGTTTTAGCCTCCAGTCCCCTAATCATCTTTGTTGCTCTTCTCTGCACTCTTTCTAGAGTCTCAGCATCTTTTTTACATCGTGGCGACCAAAACTGAATGCAGTATTCCAAGTGTGGCCTTACCAAGGCATTATAAGGATTATAAAGTTTAGATTCTGATCTGATCCCTCTATTTATGCAGCCCAGAACTGTGTTGGCTTTTTTAGCAGCTGCTGCACACTGCTGGCTCATATCTAAATGGTTATCCACTAGGACTCTAAGATCCCTCTCACAGGTACTACTACTGAGCAAGGTACCACATATACGGTACTGATGCATTTTGGTTTTTTGGCCTAAATGTAGAACCTTACTTTTTTCACTGTTGAATTTCATTTTGTTAGATAGCGCCCAATGTTCAAGTCTGTCAAGATCTTTCTGTAACTTGAGCCTATCTTCTGGAGTGTTGGCTATTCCTGCCAGCTTGGTGTCATCTGCAAATTTGATGAGTTCCCCATCTATCCCCCTGTCCAAGTGATTGATGAAGATGTTGAAGAGTACTGGGCCTAAAACAGAGCCTTGGGGTACTCCACTGCATACTTCCCTCCATGTGGATGTAGTTCCGTTGAGGACTACACGTTGAGTGCGGTTGGTCAGCCAGTTATGAATCCATCTGGTGGTGGTGCTGTCTAACCCACATTTTTCTACTTTATCTAGTAGTAGGTTATGGTCTACTTTATCAAATGCTTTACTGAAGTCCAAGTAAATTATATCAACAGCATTCCTCTGGTCTACTAATTTTGTCATTTTGTCAAAGAATGCGATAAGATTAGTCTGGCATGATCTGTTTTTGACAAACCCATGTTGGCTTTTGGTTATTACTTTGTTTGCTTCTAGGTGTTCGGTGATTCGTTGCTTGATTATCTTTTCCAGAATCTTCCCCGTATTGAGGTCAGACTGATAGGTCTGTAGTTTCCTGGATCTGTTTTTTCCTTTTTGAAGATGGGAACTACATCAGCTCTTTTCCAGTCCTCTGGCAGCTCCCTGTGCTCCAGGATCTTTGAAAGATATAGTTCAGTGGTTCTGAGATCACGTCTGCCAGTTCCTTCAGAACCTTGGGGTGTAATCCATCCGGTCCTGGTGATTTGAACTCGTCTAGGGTAGACAGGTGTTCACTTACCATTTTCTTCCCTATTTTAACTTGTGTTTCTAATCTGTTTTTGTGGTGCTGTTTTGATAGGTTGGATTGTTTTTCCTTTTGTGTAAAGACAGATGCAAAATATGAGTTAAGTAGATCTGCTTTCTCCCTGTTGCTTGTCATCTTCTTGCCACTTTCTCCCAGCAATGGGCCAATTGTTTCCTTGACTTTTTTCTTGTTTTTAACATGTTGGAAGAAGCTTTTTTTTGTTATTTTTTACTTTTGTCGCTAGCCTTTGTTCATTGTGAGCCTTAGCTTTCCTCACTTCATCTTTACAGGCTCGGGCTATTTGCTGATATTCTGCCTTAGTTATTTGCCCCTCTTTCCACTTTTTATATTTGTCCTTTTTGTCTTTCAATTTGTCAGATAGTTCTTTATGCATCCATGCTGGTTTCTTTTGAGATCTTTGAGATCATGATAGATGATAGATGATAGATAAGATAGCTAGAAGATAGATAAATAGATAGATAGATGATAGAAGCAAGAGATTTGATATATATAGATACACAAGATGATAGATAGATAGATAGATAGATAGATAGATAGATAGATAGATAGATGATAGATAGATACCAGTAGATAGATAGACAGACAGACAGACAGACAGACAGACAGACAGACAGACAGACAGATAGATGATAGACAGATAGACAGACAGACAGATGATGGATGGATGAATGAATGAATGAATGAATGATAGATAGATAGTAAGAAAGAAAGAAAGAAAGATAGATGATAGTTAGATAGAAAGATAGATAGACAGACAGAGAGACAGATAGATTCAGAGGGAGAGACATGATAGATGGTTAATAGATGATAGATAAGATAGCTAGATAGGATAGAGAGCAAGAGATTTGATATAAATAGAAAAATAAGATGATAGATACAGTAGATAGATGATAGATAGATGATAGATAGATAGGCAGGCAGGCAGGCAGGCAGGCAGGCAGACAGAAGACAGATGATGGATGGATGATAGATACATAGATAGATAGAAATATAGATGATAGATAGATAGACAGACAGACAGACAGACAGACAGAAGACAGATGATGGATGGATGATAGATACATAGATAGATAGAAAGATAGATAGATAGATAAATAGATAGATAGACAAACAGACAGACAGACAGAGATGAACAGATAAAATATCTCCAGTTATGCAAATATAGTCTGGTAGGATTCTGGGGCCTGAATAAGGCTTGCCTAAATCTGTGGAGACTGCGCGTTAATGCCAGCAAAACCCCATATTCCGTGTTGGTTTCTTGTACCTTCAATCAAAGGAGGAAACCGAAAACCTTCCCTGTGGCTTCCCA
The DNA here is from genome assembly GCF_028640845.1 of Ahaetulla prasina. Lineage (NCBI taxonomy): Eukaryota > Metazoa > Chordata > Lepidosauria > Squamata > Colubridae > Ahaetulla > Ahaetulla prasina. Next base: position 224,050,849 of record NC_080541.1, on the reverse strand, counting down.
CCGCTTTCAAGCCAGCCCGTTCCCTTTGGCTCTTGCTCAGATCCATTCTCCTGGGGGTGGGGCGGGGGTGGGGGGAGAGGATGCAATCACCTAATGGATGTTCCAAGACCTGGGCCAGATGCCTGCTGGTTTCCCTCTGCCCTCGGCTTCCTCGTCCCCTTGCATACTGCAAACCACAGGCGGATTTGCAAAAGCAGCAGCACAGCAGTCAGGAGACCATCAGGCAATTTATTACAAAGGTACACGAGATCCCAAAGGATCGGCTTGGCAAGGCCGATCGATTCCCGTTTCTCGGGATAGTAAATCAAGCAGGTCACTCGGCAGCTTCTGCCTGACAGCTTCATCCCCCCCCCCCAGAGTATCCTCTGTTGATTTCGGAGGGAGGAAGGGAAGGATACTTACGCCGAGAAAGAAAGCACACCGAATTCATCCACAAAGATGAATCAAGCAAGCAGTCTTGTGTTTGGAATTTAGTCTTGTTCAGAGCGGGAGTAAAGTGACCTTGTAGCAACTCCTCCCTAGAAGCGCCTCATATCCTCAGGGGAGGTCGGAAAAGGCAAAGGGCCCATCAAGGATATAATGAAAGGAAACAATAGGACAGGAACGGTAGGCACTTTTGTGCTCTTATGCACGCCCCTTACAGACCTCTTAGGAATGGGGTGAGGTCAATGGTAGACAGTTTTTGGTTAAAGCTTTGGGGATTTTGGGAAGAGACTGCAGAGTCAGGTAGTGCGTTCCAAGCGTTAACAACTGTTACAAAAATCATATTTTCTGCAATCAAGATTGAAGCGGTTAACATTAAGTTTGAATCTGTTGTTTGCTCTTGTATTATTGCGATTGAAGCTGAAATAGTCTTTAACAGGAAGGACATTGCAATAGATGATTCTCTGTGTTAAACACAGGTCTTGTTGGAGCCGGCAGAGTTCTAAGTTTTCTAATCCCAGGATTTCAAGTCTAGTGGTATAAGGTATTTTGTTGTTTTCAGGGGAGCGGAGAACTCTTCTTTAGGATTATGGGAAGAGACCACAGAGTCAGGTAAATATTTCTTGTAAAATATTTCTGGACTCGTTCAATTGTATTAATGTCAGAGAAGAGGTATGGGTTCCAGACAGGTGAGCTGTATTCAAGAATAGGTCTAGCAAATGTTTTGTATGCTCTGGTTAGTAGTGTAGAGTTTTTGGAAAAGAAGCTACGCAAAATTAGGTTTACAATTCTTAGAGCCTTTTTTGCTATGTAGTTGCAGTGGGCTTTGGAGCAAGACTGGAGGTTCCGCTCCTGTGGGGAATAATTGTTGCAATTATTGGGAAAGATCTGTGGGGAGAAATATCTATCTGGTTCAGTTCCAAGCTGGGAGAAACACACTGGAAACATGGCGGCTGATTGGAAAGATGGTTTATTGATGGAGCAGAACCACCAAGCACAGGGTTCTCTGGTGCAGCTGACCACATGGAGTTGAGAGTGAGGGTTTTTTCAATAGCTTCTCTTTGTTGTGACCCAGGCCCAAGTAGGTAGTAGGAAACTCAGTCAATGTAAAAAGAAACAAACAGCTGAGAATTACTTCATTCTCAGCGTAGCCCAACTAAATTAAAGCAAATTCCTCCCAACACAAATTCCTCAGTCCTATCACCAACCTTGGTCTAATTAGGCAAACTGCCAAAGGCCTTTCTTGGCAAAAATTCAGAAGACGCTGATACAAATGCAACAAGACAAAGCTATCAACATTGTTTTCCGGCAAAGAGCCCAAACACCGTTGCTGGTCTTTTAAGCTTCATGGGAAGGGCCAATAATCTCTTCGCCCTACTCCCAAGTTGTCCTCTGCTTGAGCTGCTCTTGCCTTCTGGCAGCTCTTCTCATGTGTGCATTAGGAACAGGCTCCTCCTGTTTCTCTGCCTCACTACTGTCAGCCTCTGGAGGCTCCAGAGTCTGCACATCACTCCCAGATGGCCCTGGCCCCACCTCTGCCTCTGATGCAGAGCCCTCATCAGGCCTTCCCCAGCCTCCAGGACTGGCCCATGTTGTTCCTCAGCCTCATCGCTGTCTGACTCCATTGCCAACTCCGCAGGCTGCTGGTGGACCATAACTTTCTTGGGCAACTTGAGCTTCCTGTTCCTGTGCAAGAACATGTAGTCTATTGGCTGTTGCCAGACTCTTTAGTCTATAGACTTTCTATAGACAAAGTACAAATCCTAGGTGGTTTGTCTGAGCTAAGTTTGGTTGAGGTTTCTGAGGATGATGCAATGAAGGGGCTTGTGTTCTGAAAGGGTGTTGAGCAATTCCTATTATGCAGGAGTGAAATCCAGCAGGTTCTGACAGGTTCTGAAGAACCGGTAGTGGAAATTTTGAGTAGTTGGGAGAATCTGCAAATACCACCTCTGGCTACCCCCAGAGTGGGGTGGGAATGGGGATTTTGCAGTATCCTTCCCCTGGAATGGGGTGAGAATGGAGATTTTGCAGTATCCTTCCCCTGGAGTAGGGTGGGAATGCAAATTTTGCAGTATCCTTCCCCTGCCACGCCCACAAAGCCACACCATGCCCACAAAGCCACGCGCACAGAACCCGTAGTAAAAAAAATTGGATTTCACCACTGCTATTATGGCTTAATGGCTTTATCCTGGTTTGGGTCTTGAGTGAGGGCTATTTGCTTATGAACAGAGCTACCTAGATGCTTGGCTTCTTTCAATAAGCTCTTTATCTCTTAAGTGCTGACATCTGCTAAGGCCTATTAAGAAAGCTGGGGTCTGCTTTCTGTTTCCAAGAGCATATTTCTGCATTCCTCCTTTAGGGAAATATAATAAATATAAACCTCCAAGGTCCCTTCCAACTCTGTTATTATATTTTTTCCTATTTTTTTCTAATATTCTGCCATTTTAATATTTCCTAAAATATTTCATTCTTCTAGGAGAGGGGTGGGTGCTAACTTTCTATAGATCCCAATCAAAATCTTAAGGCAAAGTTTTATTTATGTGAATTAAGGCGAGTATATGTTTCTTGAGAAAATGTTGCAGGATCCAATCTGAGTTGATTACCGGGACCAGAGGTTTTGTCTTCCGAGCTTTCAAACTTGTGCTGGAATCCATCTTCAGGGAACTTCTCTCTAAGACAGCGGTCACCAACTGGTGATCTGTGGACCATTGGTGGTCTGTGAGAAAATTTTGGTGGTCCTCAGAAAAATTATTTGCATTTTTTTATATTGCGCTAAATACTATTTATCTTTTTTAAAATTCATATTAGTGGTCCACGGGATTTAAAATTATGAATTTAGTGGTCCCTGAAGTCTGAAAGGTTGGTGACCCCTGCTCTAGGAGAATGTTTGCTTTGGGCTATTCAATGTTTCTTATTTATGGAGTGCCTTCCTATAGGTTGATTGGTGTGTTGATGGCTGGTGATTGGCTGTTGTTTCCTTGTGCTGCCCAGTCCTTGGTTCCTAAGTACTTGTTAAGCTGGTGGTAAATCAACACTCTAGTTGACTGATGTGTGGTCCATTTCACAGCCTTCAATTATTTCCCTGGCTATTTTTGTACCTGCTCGGCTAACAATCTTTGTAGCTGCGAAATTGAATGTATGTCATTCATTGCAATGTGAGGCTACCAGTGAGTTTGGGTCTCCTCTCTTCCAGTGGAAAGAAGTTCCCTGAGGATGGCTTCCAGCATGAGTCCAAAAGCTCAGAAGACTAAACCTCTGGTCCCAGTAACCGACCCAGATCGGATCCTGCAAAAGTTTCATTATTAAGAATCAAATGAGGATGTTAAGAATTGGCGACAGGAAGGGCATCTGGCTGTTAAACACTCAGCTAGCTCCGTTCAGTTGCCCAGACTCCACCCTGCAAGGGATTATGGGATCATTAAAAGATGATGATGATGATGATGATGATGATGAAACAAGGAGGGTTAGTGGAAGGAGGGCAGACAAAGAACACGCCGGCTTGATAACATCAGATCTTATGCAAAGACGAACATCCAACAATTAAAAGATGCTGTTCTGTTGTGGCTCTCCAGCGGCCAGCGGATCTGGCAGCAGATTCGGACAGTGAGGAGGTTGGGGAGGAACATGGGCCAGTCCTGGAGTCTGGGGAAGGCTCTGATGAGGGCTCTGCGTCGGAGGCAGAGAGGGGGCCAGAGCAGTATGCCAGTTATCAGCTGCTTTGGAGTCAGACATCAGTGAGGCAGACGAACAGCTGGAGCCTCTTCCCAATGTGCGCATGCGCAGAGTTGCCAGATGAAGGGAACAGCTAAAGAACAAGGGTCAACTTGGGAGTAAGGACACAGGTGGACGATGAATGGCCCCTCCCAGAGGGAATAAAAGAGGAGCGAAAGGGGAGTGGAGTTTGCAGGAGACAATTAGTTCATCACTGCATTCTTGCCAAGTATTGTTGCGTCTGAAAGTTATTGGCCTGGCCACTCTCCAAGCCTGATAAAGGTCGGTAATTGTGAACTCTCTTGAAAGACTGTGTGAGAAGAAAGACTTTGCTGGAGAGGAATTCACTGTAAATTAAATAAAAGGGTTTTATCGGGACCAGGACTCCTGGGGAAGCCTAGGTCAGTGTTGTGTCTCGCCCGCTTTACCGCAGCCGGGGCCTTATTATCTGCTTCCGAATGCTGAGGAATGTCCTAGTATGCCTCCTGGCCCCAGCCCTGGCTCCATGCCCAGACAGGCTGAGGAGGAAGAAGTTCTTCCAGCCCCCAGCTCTGGCTCCATGCCCAGGCAAACAGAGCAACTAGACCCCTCCCCCTCCCCCACAGCATGTGAGCCTGAGGAAGGTCAATTACCAACAGCTGCAGGCTGGAGTGACCCTCGCTTCAGGAGAATTGATAAGCGGCGTCAACAGAAGGAAGGGAGGGGCAGACCGGGATAAGTGCTGAGTCATGGAGCCACACCCCATGGCCTATATAAAGGATCTGCTTTCTGGCATTCTCTGAGTCAGGCAAAGTCTACCTTATCTTGCTGAAGTCACTTTCTGGTCTCCTGCCTGCCTTGAGAACTTTGCTAGGACTTTGGCAGAGCTGCAGAGGTCAGGGCCGTCAGCGGAGGAGTGGGACACGACAGTCAGAACATGTTCTGGACAAGGTAGCACAGACAGCGCCCGCCTATAAAATTGTCAAGAGACGGCTAAATGATTAAACAACAACAAATGAGGATATTTAATCCTGACGGAGCAGAGATAAGGATTGTGGCGATTTGTGGCACATACGAAGCCACTGTAGAGCTTTTAGGGATTAAACGCAGGTAGTCCTCAACATACGACCACAACTGAGCTCAACACTTCTGTGGTTAAGCGGAGTGATTTGTTAAGTGGGTTTTGCCCCATTTTACGACCTTCCTTTCCACCGTTGTTCAGTGAATCCCTGAAATGGCTAAGTGGGTAACACAGCTGTTAAATGAATCTGGCTTCTCCATTGACTTTGGGGAATCCGGAAGGTCGCAAAAGGGGATCGCGTGACCCTGTAACGGTCATAACTATGAACCAGTTGCCAAGCAGCTTCAATTTGGATTCCACGATCATGGGGTTGCTTCGGAGGTCGCAACTGTGAAAGATGGTAATAAGTCACTTTTTTCAGTGCCGCGGTCATTAACTGAACTGTTGTAAATCGAGGATTACCTATACCAAGGGTCTGCAAAGTTGGCTCTTTTAAGACTTGTGGACTTCAACTCTCAGAGTCCCTCAGCCAGCAAAGCTGGGAGTTGAAGTCCACAAGTCTTAAAAGAGCCAACTTTGCAGATCCCTGACCTATACCAATTGCAGGGAAGTACAAACATTGTCGATCGAAAGGTCGGCAGTTCAGCGGTTCGAATCCCTAGTGCTGCCATGTAATGGGGTGAGCTCCCGTTACTTGTCCCAGCTTCTGCCAACCTAGCAGTTTCGAAAGCATGTAAAAATGCAAGTAGAAAAAATAGGGACCACCTTTGGTGGGAAGGGAACAGCGTTCCGTGCGCCTTTGGCGTTGAGTCATGCCGGCCACATGACCCCGGAGACGTCTTCTGACAGCGCTGGCTCTTCGGCTTTGAAACGGAGGTGAGCACCGCCCCCTAGAGTCGGGAACGAATAGCATGTATGTGCGAGGGGAACCTTTACCTTTATCTTTTACAAACATGGAACTCTAATCCACTCAACTGATCCTGTTCCAGTTTCTGAATTAAATCTCCAAACAGAGTCTGTGAATCAAATCGAACCACTAAATCAAATCAAATCAAATCAAATACCTCAAATTAACATGATAGGGAACTAGGAACCCAAGCGGATCAGTTTCAAGCCTGCACAATTGATTTAGACCTGAAATGAAACCTCCAAACAGAAACGAGATAACAAATTGACTCAACAACCTGTATGCCATTTGGGATAATTCCTTATATTTTCTTCTGCATCTTGCCATTGACATCATAAAACAAAACAAAACAAAAACACCTATGGAACTACAGCAAGTTAAACAAACCTTACAGGGATATGGTGGCTCAGCGGCTAAGACGCTGAGCTTGTCGATCGAAAGGTCGACAGTTCAGCGGTTCGAATCCCTAGTGCCGCGTAACGGGTTGAGCTCCTGTTACTTGTCCCAGCTTCTGCCAATTTAGCAGTTTCGAAAGCACGTAAAAAATGCAAGTAGAAAAAATAGGGACCACCTTTGGTGGGAAGGGAACAGCGTTCCGTGCGCCTTTGGCGTTGATTCATGCCGGCCACATGACCATGCAGACATCTTCGGACAGCGCTGGCTCTTCAGCTTTGAAACAGAGATGAGCACCGTCCCCTAGAGTCGGGAACGACTAGCACACATGTGCGAGGGGAACATTTACCTTTAAACAAACCTTCTTCTTTTGTTAAATTACTACCAAAAAGGAATTGATCCGCATGGCTGCAGATTTATCTCCTCTGCAAAAACACAGAGTGGGAGATAATTATAATTAATAATGCTCACAATCCCCGCTGCAGTTACAGGTCCAGTGTTTTAATTATAATTAGGGGATTCAATAATTGGCTGCCGGTCTGCAGGCGGTGTTGGTTTTCTCAGAATGTCTCTGATGTCCGAGAAATTGTTTTGATTATTCTACAACCTGGATTTTTATATATATATATATATGTATGTCTTTGGTTATTCGGGTTTTCTCCCTGAAAAAAGACACCAGCATAATAATCTTACCAGCAGACAAGGGCAATGCCACGGTGGTTGTGAACACATCTGACTACCAAACCAAATTAACCAACCTACTCCAAGACCCTGCATACAAGCCCCTAAAAACAGACCCCACCACCTACCTAGAAAAAACCACTAGATCCAAAATAAAAGCCTCCCCCATCAGCGAAGAAATCCAACAAAGAATCATTCCCAGAGAGAAATCATCCAGATGCCCTAAGCTCTATGGCCTCCCCAAGATACACAAAGAAGGAACCCCACTCAGACCCATAGTCAGCTCTATAGGCTCACCTCTACAAAACCTAGCCAAATTTCTCGCCAAACAACTACAGCCCTATGCAGAATCCATCGCCTCACACGGGAAAGAAAAACTTGACAACTTCCTCACACACCTCAATAGCCTACACCCCAAAATACAGTTCACCATGGAAACAGAAGTTAACAACCAACTTCCCTTCCTAGATGTCTTAGTCTACAAGAAACCCAATGGCTCCCTAGGACACACCATCTACCAGAAGAAAACACACACAAACCGCTATCTGCACGCACTCTCACACCACCACCCAGCACAGATCAACTCCGTAGCCAAGACACTCATGTCTAGAACAAAACTAAGTTTCTCTTCAAAACTTAGCTGACGAACAACACCTAAAAACCGAACTACACACTCTCACAAACGTACTAACATCCAATGGATTCCAGAGAAATAAGATTACCAAACTAATCCAAAAAGAACCCCCCACTAAAATCCAAGACAGAGAACAAGAGAACGGCACAGCCCTCCTCCCATATATAAAAGGTACCACAGACAGAATCAGCAAGATCCTCCACAAACATAACATCAAGACAGCATTCTGCACAAACCAAAAAATATCCACTATCCTAAGAAACCCCAAAGACAAAATTGAGTTAGAAAATCAAGGAGTATATGAAATCCCATGCACCGCCTGCCCCACCACATACATCGGACAAACCAACAGAAGAATAAGTGCACGCATTGAAGAACACAAGAACTCAGTTAAAAAAGAGGAACCAACTTCTTCCCTGGTCCAACACCTTAAAGCCACAGGACACAATATTGACTTTAAAAAGACCAGAACTATCGCCAAAACTGAACACTTTAACAACAGAATAATCAGAGAAGCCATCGAGATAGAAAAACGCCCAAACAGTATGAACAAACGAGATGATACCTCCCGCCTACCAGCCATTTGGAAACCCGCCCTTATTGACAAACGAGTCCCTAACACGAGGAATGACACCAGACCCACACTCACGAGGTCCACACAGGATGTCACCACCACACATCCACCCAGAAAGCAGACCCAAACCCACACTGATCAGGAAGCACGACCAAGGACCAGAAGCCAGACCACAGCTGCAACATTAGCCATTTCAAACCCCTCCAATCCATACATACAGCAGACAGACACCCACTATGAAGATGTAGCACGACCACAAACACGAAGCCAAACAACAGCAATGCAGCTCACCAGCTCAAATCCCCCTGCAACTCAGACTAATCTGAGCACAACCAAGCCCCCACCCAAACAGGACACACCCCCAGCCAATCAGAGCACAAAAAACCTCCCAGCCAATCAGAGCACAGCCAAGCTCCCACCCAATCAGTTCAAACCCTCACTAGCAGTTAAAAAGGAAGAAACAGCTGCAATCACACATTGCTCCCAGAAGCACGAAGCTGAAGCCTGAAGATGACGAATGACACTTCGTCGAAACATCGCCAAGACACTTCCAATTTTACGCGGGAGAAAACCCGAATAACCAAAGACCTACATACAAACACCCGCGAAAACCTTAGAAAACAAATATATATATATATAAATAAATAAATAAATAAATAAATCTCTTTGGAGATGACTTATTCCCTCCTGATCCTCTTTAATTAGACATTTCAGCAAAGAACTTTAAATGTGATAGAAAAAAGGCCTGGGTGACATGTTCGCCTGAGTCTAAAGGTAATCCAATTAAGGCTAAAAAACAAAGATTATTATCTTGACGCGGTAATTCACTACCTCGCTAATCAAAATCTGGTTCTTTTGTGTGTCCCCCACCACCCAAACTAGAAACTTATTTTTCTGGGGTGAAATCTTGACAGGGTATCATCCTCCCTCATTTGTCTGACAGTATTTATTGTGTTTAATGCACGATCAAATGCTAAGAAGCGATCAGCAATTCCTATGTTTAGATCTTACAAAGTAAAGTTAGGGAGTGTTTATGCCCATGGATGTCTAGAGCAAAATGGAGAATAAAGCAATGGTGAAATCTGAACTGGTTTACTACCGGTTTGCTGGCTGCGCAAGCGCGCCGTGCATGCACATGCGCAGTGTGGACCACGTACCAAATGCAAGGTGTGCGCACATGTGCAGTGCAAGCCGAAAGGAGGCATGGGGTAAGTAGAACAGCATGCAGCGGGAGGCGATCAGCTGTGCTGCGTGCGCTCTTTTTTTTTTAACCTTTTAAAAACATTTCTTTTTGCAACCTATTTGGCCGAATAGGTTGTAAAAAAAAATGCTTTTAAAAGGTTAAAAAAAGAGGCTCTGACGATCAGGCAGCTCAGCTGGGATTGTAAAAGCATTATTTAAAAGACGCGACAAGCGGGGAAGCAGGTAACCTGGCCTTGGGGTGGGGGGGGCATGGATGGGGGAAGGGACGGCAGGATTTTGCTACCGATTCTCCGAAACACCTGTTGCCATTGCTACAAGATTGGCCAATCCGGTCTGAACCTGGAGCATTTCATCCCTGGAATAAAGATTCAGAGGGATCCATGTGAATAAAGACAAAGGCCCTAATTTCTGAATTTGGGTCAAGAGTTTTTCTGAGTTTGTTGTTAATGAGAGTCTTCCCTGGCACCCAGACAATTTAGACATCAGCAGACACATAGAGACAAACAATATTTCCCCATCACTCAAAAGAGACAATTAAAAAAAAACCCTCCCTTTTTAATGATCCTGTAATCATTAAAATTGGGGTAGAGTCAGGGCGACTGGATGAAGATGAGCATTTACTGGACAGATGCCCTCCCTGACACCTACCTGGAGTTCGCAGCAGATATTTTTCTCTTTGCGCCCAGAGAGAAATATCTGCCACTACCTAGGATTGAACTCTCAACCTTCTGAGTTCATCTTCACTACTAGGTCACCACACCGCTCACTCAAAAGAGACAATCAAATAGTCAAAAAGACCAAAACACCATCTCACCAGGAATCAACACACAGATAAGCAGAAATTAACACCAAGATTAATACTAGACCAACAATCAAGCAGTAAACTTCTTCCCAATGAAGAAACTACCAACTCAGACAATCAGTGAACAATTAGCCTAATAAAGGAACCATTAAGAACACTCCCACCAATGCTGACAGGGCAAGCCACTTGTTCATTAACAGAGAGCAATCCCCACTCCCTTCTAGCACTGATGAGGTTACCTAGTTGGGTCATGAAACGTCTTCAAAGCAACCACCAAGCTCAGAGAATACCATGGACTTACAGAAAGAGAAACCCAGATAAGCATGGATTGATACCAGACAAACAATCAAGCAGAAAGCTGTTCTGTACTGTACCGTAACTGTACACTGTGGCGCAGTGGTGAGAACGCAGTACTGCAGGCTACTTCTGCGGCCTCCTGGCCGCCTGCAGTTTGTCAGTTCGAATCTCGCCAGGTTCAAGATTGACTCAGCCTTTCATCCTTCCGAGGTGGGTAAAATGAGGATCCAGATTGTTGGGGGCACTATGCTGACTCTGTAAACCACTTAGAGAGAGCTGTAAAAACACTGTGAAGCGGTATATAAATCTGAGTGCTATTACTATTGCTACCCTAATCAACTACCACTGTCATGACAAGGAACTGTATATAAAAAAGGAGCAAACCATCATGCCATTATGTGGGATTAGAACTCACCACCGCCTGGCTTCTAGCCTGGTGCCTTAACCACTAGATCAGACTGTCTCTCCGGTCAACAACCTCTTACGATATTCTTTACAGGCAGTTCTCGACTTACGGCCACAGCTGGGACCAAAATTTCCGTCATTAAGTAAGGCCGTTGTTCAGCGAGTCGCGCCTGATTTTGCAACCTTTTCCGCCGCGGTGGTGAAGTGCGCCACTTGCAGTTGTTAAGCGAATCTTGCAGCTGTTAAGCGAATCTAGCTTCCCCCGTGTCGAAAGCCCGCTGGAAAGGTTGCAAATGGATATCACATAACCCCGGGGAATGTAGCAATTCTTACAAACTGGTGCCTCTGGTGGCTCAACAGACTAATGCAGTCTGTTATTAACAGCAGCTGCTTGCAGTTACTGCAGGTTCAAGTCCCACCAGGCCCGAGGTTGACTCAGCCTTCCATCCTTTATAAGGTAGGTAAAATGAGGATCCAGATTGTTGTTGGGGGCAATAAGTTGACTTTGTATGCAATGTTCCCTCTAATTTTTCACGAGTCTGAGCAAGCACACTAACTCCCTGAGCGGTCCCTTGGACCACTGTGAGCAACATCAGACGTGCGGGTCATGCCAGCATCGCATCCATTCAAGTCACATGATTTATTAAATCCATTCATTTATTTTATTTATTTATTATTATTATTTATTTATTTTATTTTATTTATTTATTATTATTATTTATTATTATTATTCATTTATTAAATCCATCCATTCAAGTCACATGATTTATTAAAAGAATCAAACAGATTCGGCTAGCTAAAACTTTTAGCTAGATTCGGCTAGCTAAAAGTTTTAGCTAGCCGAATCTGTGCTGGGCAGCTAATCAACGCCTGTCAAATTACGTTGATTAGCTGCGCAGCACAGATTCGGGTAGGTAAAAATTTTAGCTATCAAAATCTGTGCTGGGCAGCTAATCAACATCATTTGACAGGCGTTGATTAGCTGCGCAGCACAGATTTTCTGTGCGCCGAGACCGTGTCAGCAGTGCGCATTTGCGCACGCGCGCAGCTTAGAGGGAACAGTGTTTGTATGTAATGTACAAATGGATGAAGACTATTGCTTGACATAGTGTAAGCCGCCCTGAGTCTTCGGAGAAGGGCGGGATATAAATGCAAATAACAAAAAACTGGTTATAAGTAAAGGACTGCCTGTAACCAACGAGGCCTATGATGGTTCGCTTTTTTTAAAATTATTTATTTACATTTATATCCCGCCCTTCTCCAAAGACTCAGGGCGGCTTACACTATGTTAGCAATAGTCTTCATTCTATTTGTGTTAGGTTTGGGCAATGAAGAGGCAGGAGACGATACAAGTGAAAACAGCTCTTTAGTTTATTGTGACCCAGCAAAAGACCATCAGGCAAAACCCCTCTTTAAATACTATTTTGGCTGAGGCATCAGCCAATCAGCAACGTGCTTGTTCCCACCCAAACTTCCCTCCTAAAGTCCAAATACATAACAATTTGTATATTTATATACAAAGTCAACTTATTGCCCCCAACAATCTGGGTCCTCATTTTACCTACCTTATAAAGGATGGAAGGCTGAGTCAACCTTGGGCCTGGTGGGACTTGAACCTGCAGTAATTGCAAGCAGCTGCTGTTAATAACAGACAGACTTAGTCTGTTGAGCCACTAGAGGCACCAGTTTATTAACTGCTCAAAGCTTGCTGTAACTAAGGGGACAGATAGAGATAACTGAAGAGAAACTGGTCCCTCAGTTTTTATTGATTGATTGATTAAATAAACTTTTAATTAAATAGATACAGGGAGTCCTTGACTTACAACAATTCATGTAATGACAGTTCGATATTATGACACTGAAAAAAGTAATTTATGACCGTTTTTCACACACATAACCGTTGATCACGTGATCAAAATTCAAACGCTTGTCAACCGACTCGTACTTATGACCGTTGCAGCATCCCGGTGTGTGTGTGTGTGTTGCGACCCCTTTTTTGCGACCTTCGGATGAGCAAAGTCAATGGGGGGAAAGCCAGATTCTCTTAAACAGCCGGGTGACTAACTTAACCACGGCAGTGATTCGCTTAACGACGGTGGCAAGAAAGGTTGTAAAATGGGACACTGAAAGGGGAGCAGTTCACGAAACTGTCCCCCCCTTATTAACGGACACTTTGGGCTCAGCGGTGGTTGTAAGTCAGGGACTTACCTGCAATTCAATTTTAATTTTAAATGTTTGCTGCTGCTGTCAGAATGACAAGAGGGCCTTGCGACCTTAGGCCTTGATTGTTTGTCCCTTTCCAGTGTGGGTGCAGCTTTTCTGGAGATGCCGCTGTTGTGACCAAGGCCCAAGTAGTGATCACTAAACACATATTCAGTCCTCAACAAACTTATTTTATTAAAATAGCGGAGAATTAATCCATTCTCAGCTTCGTCCAAAACAAAATTCTTAATAACCTGTCCAGTCGGCCTTATCACCAACCTTTGATGTCTTTGGCAACCTGCCAAAGGCTTTTCTGAGCAAAACCCCCACAAAGTTCAAGAGACGCTGACAAGAAGCACGGGAATCAACGTTGCTTTTCTACAAAGAACCCAACGGCTCGTTGCTGCTCTTTTAAGCCTTACGGGAGGGGCCAATCACCTCCTGGCCTTACTCCTGAGTCATCCTTTGTTCTTCAGCTGCTCTTGCCTTCTGGCAGCTCTTTGCCTGCATGCACTAGGAACAGGCTCCTCCTGTTCTTCTGCCTCTCTGCTGTCCGCCCCTGGAGGCTCCAGAGTCTGCGCATCACTCCCAGATGGCTCTGTCCCCATCTCTGCCTCCGGCGCAGAGCCCTCATCCGGGCCTTCCCCTGACTCGAGCACTGACTCATTGTCCTCCCCAGCCTCCTCACTGTCCGACTCCACTGCCAGCTCTGCAGACTGCTGACAGACCAGAACACCAAGGTCCAGAGATTGGATTTCCCCAACCTGCAGGCTCCGCTTGTGGCTCGCTCGGATGAAGATTTTATGTCGGTTAGCCGGTTGTGGAGCTCCAGGTCTGTTGGGTTCGTTCGTGATTTGGTATATTGTGCAAATCAGAAAGTAAGCTGAATTTGGTCAGTAGGCAGTGATGGGATTCAAATAATTTAACAACCGGTTCTCTGTCCTAAGGCTCCGGAGTCCGTGCATCGCTCCCAGATGGCCCTGGCCCAATCTCTGCCTCTGATGCACAGCCCTCTTCTGAGCCTTCCCCTGACTCCAGGACTGACCCATTATCCTCACCAGCCTCCTCACTGTCCGACTCAGTTGCCAGGCCTGCAGGCTGCTGGCAGATCACAACAGCCACAGTCATTCACCAGTCAAGAGGGCTCCAACCGAAGCCGACTCTAACTGGTGTGCTTTGTATTTCCAAGCAAATTAGGTTAGAAAGCTGCAGAGGGCCATACAATAAACGAACAGCAAACACAGGTCATAACCAGTAATATATATAGCAACACGGCACAGAACAGAAAGCAAAGCAATTCAACAACCATAAAATAGAAGACGACCAATAAAGGAGAATATTTGTAGCTCAGGGTTGAAATGAGCGGTCCTTGGTGCTCTCTGAGTTTGCTGCTTTTCTTGCAGATGCTTCATTACCCAGCTAAGTAACAACATCAGTGCTAGAAGGGAGGAGTGTTTGTGGAGAGGAGGAGGAGGGGGAGGAGGAGGAGGAGAACGGCTATGGGGTCCTTGGTACTCTCTGAGTTTGCTGGTTTTCTTGCAGATGTTTCATTACCCAACTAGGTAACACCATCAGTGTTACTGTAGAAGGGAGTGGGGGGGAGGAGGACTGTGGAGTTTTTGGTGCTCTAGGACAGGGCTCAGCAACCTGTGGCTCTGGAGCCGCATGTGGCTCTTTCACCCCTCTGCTGCAGATCCCTGTCATTCAAAATATGTGTCACAACCACCGATGTGTAACATCTGCCGGCACGCAATCAGCTGAACAGGTTGTAAAAAAATGATTTTAAAAGTAAAAAAAAAGATTGCGCGCCACAGCTGATCACCCTTCCATCACGCTGTTCTACTTACCCCATGCCTCCTTTTGGCGTGCATTGCATCGCATTTGGTGCATGGTGCACACTGAGCATGGGTGCGCGTAGTTGTCATGTCCCACTCCTCCGCTGATGGCCGGGTCAGGGAAATCTGAGTCAGGCGTGCCTCTGCAGCTCTGCCAAAGTCCTAGCAAAGTCCTCAAGGCAGGCAGGAGACCAGAAAGTGACTTCAGCAAGATAAGGTAGACTTTGCCTGACTCAGAGAATGCCAGAAAGCAGGTCCTTTATATAGGCCATGGGGTGTGGCTCCATGACTCAGCACTTATCCAGGCCTGCCCCTCCCTTCCTTCTGTTTCTGCCGCCTATCAATTCTCCTGAAGCGAGGGTCACTCCAGTCTGCAGCTGTTGGTAATTGACCTTCCTCAGGCTCACATGCTGTGGGGGAGGGGGAGGGGTCTAGTTGCTCCGTTTGCCTGGGCATGGAGCCAGAGCTGGGGGCTGGAGGCACTTCTTCCTCCTCGGCCTGTCTGGGCATGGAGCCAGGGCTGGGGCCGGGAGGCATGCTAGGACATTCCTCAGCGTTCGGAAGCAGATAAGATGGGCCCGGCTGTGGGGAAAGCGGACGAGGCACAACAGCAGTAAACCGGTTCAGATTTCACCACTACTTTGCAAGGATGTTGTGCATCTACTGCATCTCCTGAGCCTTGAACCCTGTGCCCCACTTGGCTTGACACCCCTTTCTCTGCAGCCTCCTGCCTCAGCGCAAATCAAACCAGACAGGTCCCATGAAATAAAACACCTCTCTAACAGCATTTATCAGCTGCATAAATTTCCATCTTATGAACGCAGATAAGCTGAGGCCAAAACTTCATCTGAGGTTATCCAGAAAGAAAAAAATATAATTAAAAAAAAACACCCCGCAATCAGCCAGCCTTCTAGCTCTTGCTGTTGCTTACCGCGCATTCCCGTTTCTGGGAAGTTTTTTTTTCTTTCTTTCTGCAGTGGGACATTAGTGTTTGCCAGGATCCTTCTTGGAAATCCACTCGGCTGATTCCGAAAAGCCCTTAACAATCTGACACTTGATGTACTGCGTTTCTACAGGGCAAGGACTCAGGAGTTTTCATTTGAAGGAGAAGAGCAACATGCGTTTGGAAGCCACAAGCCTGAAGAAGAAACAGCACTTGGAAGGGATGGCATTACAGCTTCTACGACAAGACCAGGAATGCTGAGCGCGAATGGAGTTTGCATCATTTCCCCAACCTCTTCCTTGTGTGTCCAATCACACTTGGCCAATAAAGAGTTCTGTTCTATTCTATATTCTGTTCTGTTCTGCTCTATTCTATTCTATATTCTGTTCTGCTCTATTTTATTTTATTCTGTATTCTGTTCTGTTCTATTCTATTCTATATTCTGTTCTGTTCTATTCTATATTCTGTTTTGTTCTGTTCTATTCTATCCTATTCTATTCTGTTTATTTATTTTATTTTATTTATTTTATTTGCATTTATATCCCGCCCTTCTCCGAAGACTCAGGGCGGCTTACACTATGTTAGCAATAGTCTTCATCCTATTTGTATATTTATATACAAAGTCAACTTATTGCCCCCAACAATCTGGGTCCTCATTTTACCTACCTTATAAAGGATGGAAGGCTGAGTCAACCTTGGGCCTGGTGGGACTAGAACCTGCAGTAATTGCAAGCAGCTGTGTTAATAACAGACTGTCTTAGCCAATAGTTAATAACAGAGTCTGAGCCACAGAGGCCCCTTATATTCTGTTCTGTTCTGTTCTATATTCTATTCTATTCTATTTTGTTCCCCCCAAGGCTGTGTGCTCTCCCCACTTCTCTTCTCTCTGTATACCAATGACTGTATCTCCAATGATCCATCTGTTAAGCTACTGAAGTTCGCAGATGACACAACAGTGATTGGTCTCATTCGAGACAATGACGAATCCGCATATAGACGAGAGGTCGAACGACTAGCCTTGTGGTGCAACCAAAACAATCTGGAACTGAACACATTCAAAACCGTAGAAATGGTGGTAGACTTTAGGAGAAACCCTTCCATACTTCCACCTCTCACAATACTAGACAACACAGTATCAACAGTAGAAACCTTCAAATTTCTAGGTTCTATCATATCGCAAGATCTAAAATGGACAGCTAACATCAAAAACATCATTAAAAAAGGACAGCAAAGAATGTTCTTTCTGCGCCAACTCAGTAAGCTCAAACTGCCCAAGGAGCTGCTGATCCAGTTCTAAAGAGGAATTATTGAGTCTGTCATCTGCACCTCTATAACTGTCTGGTTCGGTTCTGCAACCCAACAAGAAAAACACAGACTTCAGAGGATAATTAGAACTGCAGAAAAAATAATTGCTACCAACCTGCCTTCCATTGAGGACCTGTATACTGCACGAATCAAGAAGAGGGCCGTGAAAATATTTACAGACTCCTCGCATCCAGGACATAAACTGTTTCAACTCCTACCCTCAAAACGACGCTATAGAGCACTGCACATCAGAACAACTAGACACAAGAACAGTTTTTCCCCGAAGGCCATCACTCTGCTAAACAAATAATTCCCTCAACACCGTCAAACTATTTACTGAATCTGCACAATTTAGAATCTTCTCATAGTTCCCATCACCAATCTCTTTCCATTTATGACTGTATGACTATAACTTGTTGCTGGCAATCCTTATGATTTATATTGATATATTGACCATCAATTGTGTTGTAAATGTTGTACCTTGATGAACGTATCTTTTTTTTTTTTATGTACACTGAGAGCCTATGCACCAAGACAAATTCCTTGTGTGTCCAATCACACTTGGCCAATAAAAATTCTATTCTATTCTATTCTATTGTATTCTATTCTATTCTATTCTCTACTGTGCTCTACTCTACTCTACTCTATACTCTATTCTACACTCTACTCTACTCCTATTCCTTTCTATTCCATTCCATTCCATTCCATTCCACTCCACTCCACTCCACTCCATTTCAGCCCAGCCCAGCCCAGCCCAGCCCAGCCCAGCCCAGCCCAGCCCATTCCATTCCATTCTATTTCACGTTGGAAAAATACGCATCAAGATGCGTGGATATATAGTAGGTTCCCGAATTAATTTAGTTTCTGGGGATGTAAAGGAATATGAAGTTGATCTCGGGATATAGACAGTTCTTGATGTATGACCACAATTGAGCCCAACATTTCTGTTGTTATACGAGACAGTTGTTAAGCAAATTGTGCCCTATTGTACGACCTTTCTTGCCACAGTTGTCAAGTGAATCGCTTCACGTGGTTAAGGCAGTAACTCGGTTGTTAAGTGAATCCGGCTTCCCCATTGACTTTGATTGTCAGAAGGTCGCAAAAAGGCATCTCATGAATCCTGGGGAAACCGCAACCGTCCTAAGTACAAGTCAATTGCCAACGGTCCCGAATTTTGGTCACATGACCATGGGAATGCTGCAAAGATTGTAGGTGTGAAAGCCAGTCATAAGTCACTTTTTCAGTGCTGTTGTGACAGTTCGGGCGGTCATTAAATGAAGGGTTGTAAATCGGGGACAACCTGTATTGTAAGAGAGCCATTAAAAGGGACAGGGTTAGTAAGGAGTGAGTAGATCAGGAGGGATTTGCAGAAGAGATTACCGTATTTTTCGGAGTATAAGACGCAACGGAGTATAAGATGCACCTTAGTTTTTGGGGAGGAAAATAAGAAAAAAGAGGATTGGCAGGTGGATCGGCCTCCCAGGTGTACCCTCAATCAGGTGTTCCCGGAGGGGAATTTTAGCAACAGGTTCCTTGGTTGTGAGCTCCTTGGTTGTGCTTTTTTTTGCTTTTTTTTGCTGCCTCTGAAAGACTGAAACAGAACTTCAGAAAAAAAGCCTCTGAAGTTCTATTTGGGGGCTTCTTTTCTGAAGCTCTATTTGGGGGCTTCTTTTCTGAAGCTCTATTTGGGGGGCTTCTTTTCTGAAGCTCTGTTTGGGGGCTTCTTTTCTGAAGCTCTATTTGGGGGGCTTCTTTTCTGAAGCTCTATTTGGGGGCTTCTTTTCTGAAGCTCTATTTCGCGGCTTTTTTCCCGAAGTTCTGTTTGGGGGCTTCTTTTCTGAAGCTCTGTTTGGGGGCTTCTTTTCTGAAGCTCTGTTTGGGGGAATTTTTTCTGAAGCTCTATTTGGGGGACTTCTTTTCTGAAGCTGTATTTGGGAGCTTCTTTTCTGAAGCTCTATTTGGGGGCTTCTTTTCTGAAGGTCTATTTGGGGGGCTTCTTTTCTGAAGCTCTATTTGGGGCTTCTTTTCTGAAGCTCTATTTCGCGGCTTTTTTCCCGAAGTTCTGTTTGGGGGCTTCTTTTCTGAAGCTCTATTTGGGGCTTCTTTTCTGAAGCTCTATTTGGGGCTTCTTTTCTGAAGCTCTATTTGGGGCTTCTTTTCTGAAGCTCTATTTGGGGGGCTTCTTTTCTGAAGTTCTGTTTGGGGGCTTCTTTTCTGAAGCTCTGTTTGGGGGGCTTCTTTTCTGAAGCTCTGTTTGGGGGCTTCTTTTCTGAAGCTCTGTTTGGGGGCTTCTTTTCTGAAGCTCTGTTTGGGGGCTTCTTTTCTGAAGCTCTATTTTGGGGGCTTCTTTTCTGAAGCTCTATTTGGGGGGCTTCTTTTCTGAAGTTCTGTTTGGGGGCTTCTTTTCTGAAGCTCTGTTTGGGGGCTTTTTTTCTGAAGCTCTATTTGGGGGCTTCTTTTCTGAAACTTCTTTCAGCCTCTGAAACCTCAATTTTTGAGAAGCTGGGCAGGGCTACATTTGGAGTATAAGATGCACCCATATTTTCACCCTCTTTTTGGGTGGAAAAAGGTGCATCTTGTACTCCAAAAAATACGGTACATACCCTGTAAAAGGTAGAAGGATGCATGAGAACAAAACTCAAAACATCTCTATGTTGATTTTATTTAGTATAAGATTGGACTGAAAGATACTTAACATAACATAACATCAGAGTTGGAAGGGACCTTGGAGGCCTTCTAGTCCAACCCCCTGCCCAGGCAGGAAACCCTATACCATCTCAGTCAGATGGTTATCCAACATTTTCTTAAAAATTTCCAGTGTTGGAGCATTCACAACTTCTGAAGGCAAGTCGTTCCACTTATTAATTGTTCTAACTGTCAGGAAATTTCTCCTTAGTTCTAAGTTGCTTCTTTCTTTGACCAGTTTCCACCCATTGCTTCTTGTTCTACCCTCAGGTGCTTTGGTGAACAGCCTGACTCCCTCTTCTTTGTGGCAGCCCCTAAGATATTGGAACACAGCTATCATGTCTCCCCTAGTCCTTCTTTTTGTTAAACTAGACATACCCAGTTCCTGCAACCGTTCTTCATATGTTTTATCCTCCAGTCCCCTAATCATCTTTGTTGCTCTTCTCTGCACTCTTTCTAGAGTCTCTTTTTTACTTGGACAACCTTTCAAGATTTCGTTAATGTCTCCTACAACAAGCCATTTGTATTCTTCAGTTTTAAAAAATGCAGCCCAAAAGTCATACATTAGGAAAACTGGATCGAGAATATGCAATATATTATTCCAGAAGATAGAATTGCAAAAACGTGCCTATTTTGGAAAAAGTATGCTTTCAAAAATGCATATAGATGTTAAGCCTTTATTTAATTGGTATTATATTTATGTTTTTTTAAAAAAATATTTATGCTTTAATGGGATTAAACTATCTAGAGTCACTAGAGAGATGGGTGATATGAATTCAATAATTTAATAATAAATAAAGGAATTGCAGCGCCAAAGTTGAAGTGAGCAAACATGTACCTGGAAAAGGCGAATGTGGTAGAAAGCCACACAGATTAAGGGGGGACATGATAGCAGTCTTCCAATATTTGAGGGGCTGCCACAGAGAGGAAGGGGTCAAGCTATTTTCCAAGGCACAGACAGGAATAATGGATGGAAACTGATCAAGGAGAGATTCAACCTAGAAATAAGGAGAAATTTTCTGACAGTGAGAGCAATCAACCAATGGAACAGAAGTTGCCTTCAGAAGTTGTGGGAGCTTCATCACTGGAAGCTTTCAAGAAGAGACTGGACTGCCATCTGTCAGAAATGGTGTAGGGTCTCCTGCTTGGGTGGAGGGTTGGACTAGAAGACCTCCAAGGTACCTTTCAACTCTGTTCATCTGTTACCAATACTCACAGGAGTCTTGGTTGAAATCCGAAAACAACTAGAGCACCACTTGAACACTATCGGCATTGACAAAATCCCCACCAGTCAATTGCAAATGACTTACATCCTGCAAGGATACCTTTAATACAATCAAACATCTAGATCTGCCTATCCCAGGGTCTTGGGAAGGACTTGACAGGTGGAGGGAAATGCCAAATCCATTCTGAATATCTTGTTGAGTGGGTGACGAACGATTATAAAAATGTATTTGAATCAAGTTTTAAAGCAGGCTTCTGTGATTTTTTTAAGCCTTTAGTTGACTAATAATAATAATAACAGTGAACATGAAACAGACTTTCCTGTTTAATGAATAAAAGAGATAATAATACAGACGGATTTTGAATACAGACGAATCATCATTTGGAACACAACACGCCAGATATCACAGTTGTCGAAAACTGAAACATACAATTTATTGACATTGTGGTACCAGGAGATGTCAGAGTCGAAGAAAAAGAACTGGGAAAAAATCATGAAATATCGTGACCTGGCCATCGAAACTACACGGCTATGGATGAAACATTTTGTATGGTTATTTCATGCTTATACTTATATATATTGTTGTGTTTGACAAAACAAACAAACAAACCAACAAATAAATAAATAAAAACATGTAACAGTGATATACCCATTGTCATCGGAGCACTTGGTACCACGTCCAAGAATTTTAACAAAGCAGATCAAGAAATTGCAGCTTCCTGCAATAACACCAGCAGAACTGCAAAAAACTGTGCTACTCGGAACATCGTATATTTTAAGAAGGTACTTGGTTGATACCTAGGACGCTGTCAGCAGCCCGTATCAACCATTAGCGCCAGTCAGTCATATTTGTGACACATTTTTAAATGTTCAGCTGACCTGAGTTTCATGTTTAATGAATAAAACAGATAATAATAAAATCTTGGTTGTTCTTCTAGAATAGAATAGAATTTTTTTTAGAATAGAATTTTATCGGCCAAGTGTGATTGGACACACAAGGAATTTGTCTTGGTGCATATGCTCTCAGTGTACATAAAAGAAAAGATACGTTCATCAAGGTACAACATTTACAACACAATTGATGGTCAATATATCAATATAAATCATAAGGATTGCCAGCAACAAGTTATAGTCATACAGTCATAAGTGGAAAGAGATTGGCGATGGGAACTATGAAACGATTAATAGTAGTGCAGATTCAGTAAATAGTCTGACAGTGTTGAGGGAATTATTTGTTTAGCAGAGTGATGGCCTTCGGGAAAAAACTGTTCTTGTGTCTAGTTGTTCTGGTGTGCAGTGCTCTATAGCGTCGTTTTGAGGGTAGGAGTTGAAACAGTTTATGTCCAGGATGCGAGGGATCTGCAAATATTTTCACGGCCCTCTTCTTGATTCGTGCAGTATACAGGTCCTCAATGGAAGGCAGGTTGGTAGCAATTATTTTTTCTGCAGTTCTAATTATCCTCTGAAGTCTGTGTTTTTCTTGTTGGGTTGCAGATTTCTTTGAATGATGTTCCACAGTTAATAAAAATTTATATTTAGGGAAATGTCTAGACGTAAAAAATTCATATATTCATCAAAGTACTATAGAAAAAGGAGTCACACCGGGTGGGAAGAGACAGGCAGGCTGGAGGGCGAGAGGGGGAAACAGAAACAGATTATCAGAGTTGGAAGGGACCTTGTAGGTCATCTAGCCCAACCCCCGCCCAAGAAGGAGACCCTATACCAGGGGTGAAATGTAAACTTTGTTACTACCGGTTCTGTGGGCGTGGCTTGGTGGTGTCATATGACTGGGTGGGCGTGGCCAACTTCATATTTAATGTGGCCCTGTATAGTTGCAGTAAATAAAGTTATCTTATCTTATCGATCTTATCTAACGAAGAGAAGAATTAAGGTTGACCTGATATTGAAGCCTTCCAATACTTAAACTGCTGTCACAGAGAAGAAGGGATCAACTTATTCACCAAAGCCCCTGAGGGTAGAAGATCATTAAAGAGGCACCCAATCTAGAACTAGGGAGAAATTTCTTGACAGTGAGAACAATTAATCAGTGGAATGGAAGTTGCAGACGCTCCATCGCTGGAGGTTCTTAAAATGAGATTCGACAACCGATTATCTGAAATGCCCCACTTGAGGACCTTTCTTGCCACGGTCATTAAGTGAATCACTGCCATTGTTCAGTGAGTAAGACGGCTGTTAAGGGAATCTGGCTTCCCCATTGACTTGGCTTGTCTTCTAGTCCAGGGGTCTCCAACCTTGACAACTTTAAGCCTAGAGGACTTCAACTCCCAGAATGCCCCAGCCAGCAAAGCTATACCTCGCTCAACAGTAGTAACTGTGAGAGGGATCTTGGAGTCCTAGTGGACAACCATTTAAATATGAGCCAGATGTGTGCAGCAGCTGCCAAAAAAAACAACACAGTCCTAAGCTGCATCAACAGAGGGATACAATCAAGATCATGTGACATGTTAACACCACTTTATAATGCCTTGGTAAGGCCAGATTTGGAATCCTGCATCTAGTTTTGGTCGCCACGATGTAAAAAAGATGTGGAGACTCTAGAAAGAGTGCAGAGAAGAGCAACAAAGATTATTAGGGAACTGGAGGCTAAAACATAGGAAGAACGATTGCAGGAATTGGGCATGTCTAGTTTAATGAGAAGAAGGACAAGGGGAGACATGATAGCAGTCTTCCAATATCTCAGGGGCTGCCACAAAGAAGAGGAGTCAAGCTATTCTCCAAAGTACCAGAGGGCAGGACAAGAAGCAATGGGTGGAAACTCATCAAGCAACCTAGAACCAAGGAGAAATTTCTTGGTTCAGTGAGAACAAATAGAATAGAATAGAATAGAATAGAATAGAATAGAATAGAATAGAATAGAACAGAATTTTTATTGGCCAAGTGTGATTGGACACACAAGGAATTTGTCTTGGTGCATATGCTCTCAGTGTACATAAAAGAAAAGATACCTCCATCAAGGTACAACATTTACAACACAAATGATGGTCATAGGGTACAATTTAACACTTAATGATACAACACTTAATGATAATCGCAGGGCACAAATAAGCAATCAGGAACAATCAATATCAATATAAATCATAAGGATTGCCAGCAACAAAGTTACAGTCATACAGTCATAAATGGAAAGAGATTGGTGATGGGAACTATGAGAAGATTAATAGTAGTGCAGATTTAGTGAATAGTTTGACAGTGTTGAGTGAATTATTTGTTTAGCAGAGTGATGGCCTTCGGGGGGGGGGGGGAACTGTTCTTGTGTCTAATTATTCTGGTGTGGAACAACTAGACTACTTGTCTCCAGGAGTTGTGAATGCTCCAACACTGGAGGTTTTTTTTAAGAAGAGATGAGACAACCCTTTGTCTGAAATGGTACAGGGTTCCCTGCCCGAGGAGGAGGGGTTGGACTAGAAGACCTCCAAGGTCTATTTTATTTTATTTATTTATTTATTTGTCATAACAATATATGTAGGTATCATACAAAAAGATTATATAATATATAAACACATATATGGGTAAATATAAGGAGGTATAAGCATATATGTATATAGGAAGAAGAAAAGAAAAACAATAGGACAGGAACGGTAGGCACGTTTTGTGCGCTTATGCACGCCCCTTATGGTCCCCTTAGGAATGGGGTGAGGTCAATAGTACACAGTTTTTGGTTGAAGATTTTAGGATTATGGGAAGAGACCACAGAGTCAGGTAAAGTGTTCCAAGCACTGATGATTCTGTTACAGAAGTCACATTTTCTGCAATCTAGATTAAAGCGGTTGACATTCAGTTTAAATCTATTGGTTGTTCTTGTATTATTGCAATTGAAGCTGAAGTAGTCTTTGACAGGAAGGACATTGCAATAGATGATTCTGTGAGTTAAACTTAGGTCTTGTCGTAGGCGACGGAGTTCCAAGTTTTCTAAGCCTAGGATTTCAAGTCTGGTGGGATAAGGTATTTTGTTGTTTTCAGAGGAGCGGAGAACTCTTCTTGTAAAATATTTCTGGACACGTTCAATTGTATTGATGTCAGAGATGTGGTGAGGGTTCCAAACCAGGCGAGCTGTATTCTAGAATTGGTCTAGCAAATGTTTTATATGCTCTGGTTAGTAGTGTGGTGTTTTTGGAAAAGAAGCTACGCAAGATTAGGTCCCTTCCAAGTCGAAGTTAAATAGCAAAGCATCCTTTTTCCCTGCTGGAAAAAGGCTCCATCGGGATTGGATCAACTCGCGATCGGCTTCTCCGTTTGGCTGGCTAGCGATCCCGGCGTGTCTACGGCTCTCTTTCCCATCCTCCCTCGCCCACTTAGGTCAGAAGTCTCTCTCTCTCTCTCTCTCTCTCTCTCTCTCTGTGTGTGTGAGTGAGTGAGAGTGTGTGAGAGAGAGAGCGAGCGTGTGCGCGCGTGTGAAAGAGCCAGCGAGGCTCCGTGCATGTGCTCCTCTCCTTGGCATCCTCCCTGAAGCCCTCCCCGCTTTGCAAGTTGGGATTTTCTTCCGCATCGTCGCGGAACCTCAGCGAAAAAGCATCGTCGGAGCCGGCGAGAGGCGGCAGCCCGCAGAAAGGACATTGCAAGCCTCCGTCGTCCACCCAACGGCTTTGTTGTCTGGCCGCGGGTTCCCTCGTGGACATCATGCCTGGACCCTAAGCAAGCGGCGGTTTGAGAAAAAGAGCCCCGCCACCGGAGGGGTGCTCGGCTTTTTTGCTGCTGGGGGAAAGAAAAAAAAAACCCAAAAAAAACCCTCAGAAGCGCAGTCCAGGTAAGGACCAAGCTGGCGTGGCTCTTTGGAAGTTTCTGCCCCTGGCTTGGTTTCTGGCTGCAGAAAAGCAGACCGGATGCTATCGGTTTTTTGGGGGGGGGGGGTATTTATTTATTTATTTATTTGCAGCAAATGCACAAATCCAGGCCAAGAGAGAGACAGAGAGAGAGACAGAGAGAGGGAGAGAGAAAGAGAGACACATAGAGAGAGGGAGAGAAAGAGAGAGGGAGAGAGAGAAGGGAGGGAAATAGCTATTACTCATGTCCCTTCCTAGGTCTTGGCATGGTGGGCTAATTTACCTGCTGGCATGGGAAGATGCTCTCTCAGCTGCAGGAAGCGAGGGGTGCATTCTGCACATGGACAGATGGAAGGAAGGAAGGAAGGAAGGAAGAAAGGAGGAGGGTTGGCTGGTGAGCAGGCTCCTGAGGGCTGCCAAGCTTCTCTCCCTTCCCTTGCCTTCCCTTCCCTTCCCTCCCAGCCACCCCCTCCCCAAGATATTTGCCATCTCATTCTTTGTGCAAAGGTCCCTGGCTCGGAAAGCGCCTTTGGGTGGTGGTTGTAGCCAATTCAAGTCTCTCCCTTGGGGTCAGGTCCGTGAAGCGGGCAAAACAATCCACGGTCTTCTGCTGATTGCGCAAGAATCCCATGTATGGTCTTGGTTGATATGTGTGTGTATGTGTGTGTGTGTGTGTGTATGTGTGTGTCTGTTTAACACCTGGCTCTACCATGGGTCAGGGTGTGTGAAAATTGATTTGTTGTATCACAAACCGTTTTAATTCTTCTTCTTCTTCTTCTTCTTCTTCTTCTTCTTCTTCTTCTTCTTCTTCTTCTTCTTCTTCTTCTTCTTCTTCTTCTTCTTCTTCTTCTCCTCCTCCTTCTCCTTCTCCTTCTCCTTCTCCTTCTCCTTCTTCTTCTTCCTCCTCCTCCTCCTCTTCCTGCACCTCCTCCTCCATCTCCTCTTCCTCCTCCTCCTCTTCTTCTTCTTCTTCCCTTCCCCTTCTCTTCCTCTTTTACCCTTACCTCTTCCTCCCTTTCCCCTTCCCTTTCCCCTTCTTCTTCTTTCTTTCTCCTCCTTTTCCTCTTCCCTTTCTCCTCCTCCTCCTCTCTCCATCTCTCTCTCTCTCCTTCCTCACTCCAGAGCTCGGGGACCCCTCCACATTCAGGATGGATCCCTTTTTCCACACTCAAGTTGGGGATGTCCTGTATATGTCCAGGCTGGCGAATGACTCATCCCTCTGGAATTTCAGCCTGGGCGACTGGTTCCACAACCGAACCACCGACGGGTTCCTTCCCATGAGGATCAAGGTCACCATTGTGATTGTCTACTCCATCGTCTGCATCGTGGGACTCGTGGGCAACTGCTCGGTCATGTATGTGATCATCAGGTGAGCACGCGCCCCCATGTGGGATGAATCTCCCGGTGAGCAGGAGTGTCTTCTCAAAGCGAGGACACACACGCTCATTTTTTTTTGCTTTGGGGATATTTTTCTTGCCGGAGAATTTGTATTCAGGGTAGAGCAACTGCAAAGACAAGGGCGCCCCGGTCCATGTGCAAAGTTCTTTTCTCTCACGGCTGAGCGGGGGGGCGTTTAGAGGCAGTGGATGGCAGGTGGGGAGATTTCTCAAGAAATAATGGTCATTCCAACCCAATGGAAATAATCGGAGGCATGGCTGGAGCAAGTAGAAATATGAACCTATGTTTTCTTTCTTTTATGTACACAGAGAGCCTATGCACCAAGACAAATTCCTTGTGTGTCCAACCACTCTTGGCCAATAAAAATTCTATTCTATTCTATTCTATTCTATTCTATTCTAGTCTAGTCTAGTCTATTCTATTCTAGTCTAGTCTAGTCTAGTCTAGTCTAGTCTAGTCTTCCATTCCATTCCATTCTCCTATTCTATCCTATTCTATCCTATTCTATCCTATTCTATCCTATCCTATCCTATCCTATCCTATCCTATCCTATTCTATTCTATTCTTCCATTCCACTCCACTCCACTCCACTCAATTCTCTATTCTATTCTATTCTATTCTATTCTATTCTATTCTATTCTATTCTATTCTATTCTATTCTATTCTATTCTTCCATTCCATTCTATTCTATTTTTCCATTGCATTGCGTTCCATTCCATTCCATTTCACTCCACTCCACTCCACTCCACTCAATTCTCTATTCTATTCTATTCTATTCTATTCTATTCTATTCTATTCTATTCTATTCTATTCTATTCTATTCTATTCTATTCTATTCTATTCTATTCCATTCCATTCCATTCCATTCCACTCCACTCAATTCTCTATTCTATTCTATTCTATTCTATTCTATTCTATTCTATTCTTCTATTCCATTCCATTCCATTCCACTCCACTCCACTCCACTCCACTCAATTCTCTATTCTATTCTATTCTATTCTATTCTATTCTATTCTATTCTATTCTATTCTATTCTATTCCATTCCATTCCATTCCACTCCACTCCACTCCACTCCACTCCATATTCTATTCTATTCTATTCTATTCTATTCTATTCTATTCTATTCTATTCTATTCCATTCCATTCCATTCCATTCCACTCCACTCCACTCCATATTCTATTCTATTCTATTCTATTCTATTCTATTCTATTCTATTCTATTCTATTCCATTCCATTCCATTCCACTCCACTCCACTCCACTCCACTCAATTCTCTATTCTATTCTATTCTATTCTATTCTATTCTATTCTATTCTTCTATTCCGTTCCATTCCATTCCATTCCATTCCATTCCATTCCATTCCATTCCATTCCATTCCATTCTTCTATTCTATTCTATTCTATTCTATTCTATTCTATTCTATTCTATTCTATTCTATTCTATTCTATTCTATTCTATTTTATTCTATTCCATTCCACTCCACTCCACTCCACTCAATTCTCTATTCTATTCTTCTATTCTATTCTATTCTATTCTATTCTATTCTATTCTATTCTATTCTATTCTTCTATTCTATTCTATTCCATTCTTCTATTCTATTCTATTCTATTCTATTCTATTCTATTCTATTCTATTCTATTCTATTCTATTCTTATTCTTCAATTCCATTCTATTCTATTCTTCCATTGCATTCCATTCCATTCCACTCCACTCCACTCCACTCCACTCCACTCCACTCCCTATTCTATTCTATTCTATTCTATTCTATTCTATTCTATTCTATTCTATTCTATTCTTCCATTCCATTCTATTCTATTTTTCCATTGCATTGCGTTCCATTCCATTCCATTTCACTCCACTCCACTCCACTCCACTCAATTCTCTATTCTATTCTATTCTATTCTATTCTATTCTATTCTATTCTATTCTATTCTATTCTATTCTATTCCATTCCATTCCATTCCACTCCACTCCACTCCACTCCACTCAATTCTCTATTCTATTCTATTCTATTCTATTCTATTCTATTCTATTCTTCTATTCCGTTCCATTCCATTCCATTCCATTCCATTCCATTCCATTCCATTCCATTCCATTCCATTCTTCTATTCTATTCTATTCTATTCTATTCTATTCTATTCTATTCTATTCTATTCTATTCTATTCTATTCTATTTTATTCTATTCCATTCCACTCCACTCCACTCCACTCAATTCTCTATTCTATTCTATTCTATTCTATTCTATTCTATTCTATTCTATTCTATTCTATTCTATTCTTCTATTCTGTTCCATTCCGTTCCATTCTTCTATTCTATTCTATTCTATTCTATTCTATTCTATTCTATTCTATTCTATTCTATTCTATTCTTATTCTTCAATTCCATTCTATTCTATTCTTCCATTGCATTCCATTCCATTCCACTCCACTCCACTCCACTCCACTCCACTCCACTCCCTATTCTATTCTATTCTATTCTATTCTATTCTATTCTATTCTATTCTATTCTATTCTATTCTATTCCATTCCATTCCATTCCACCCACTCCACTCACTCCACTCAATTCTCTATTCTATTCTATTCTATTCTATTCTATTCTATTCTATTCTTCTATTCCGTTCCATTCCATTCCATTCCATTCCATTCCATTCCATTCCATTCCATTCCATTCTTCTATTCTATTCTATTCTATTCTATTCTATTCTATTCTATTCTATTCTATTCTATTCTATTCTATTCTATTCTATTCCATTCCACTCCTCCACTCCACTCCACTCAATTCTCTATTCTATTCTATTCTATTCTATTCTATTCTATTCTATTCTATTCTATTCTATTCTTCTATTCTGTTCCATTCCGTTCCATTCTTCTATTCTATTCTATTCTATTCTATTCTATTCTATTCTATTCTATTCTATTCTATTCTTATTCTTCAATTCCATTCTATTCTATTCTTCCATTGCATTCCATTCCATTCCACTCCACTCCACTCCACTCCACTCCACTCCACTCCCTATTCTATTCTATTCTATTCTATTCTATTCTATTCTATTCTATTCTATTCTATTCTATTCTATTCTATTCTATTCTATTCTATTCTATTCTAAACACTAGGTCTGGATCCATGTGGACTTAAAAAAATGAAATCCCAAACAAGTTCAATGGGGAGATTTCTGTGCACAGGATCCCCTAAAACAGAACATCAAGGAAGGTTTGAATACCAATAAAGGAAAATATTTGTAGCTCAGGGTTGAAATGAGACCTCTTCGGT
This sequence comes from Ahaetulla prasina, assembly GCF_028640845.1. Classification (NCBI taxonomy): domain Eukaryota; kingdom Metazoa; phylum Chordata; class Lepidosauria; order Squamata; family Colubridae; genus Ahaetulla; species Ahaetulla prasina. Next base: position 224,020,172 of record NC_080541.1, on the reverse strand, counting down.
GCTCTCTGAATTTGGTGGCTCCCTTGCAGACATTTCATGACCCAGCTAGGTAATACCATCAGTGCTAGAAAGGAGTGGGGTTTGCTCTCCATTTATATTCTGGTGACTTGGCTGTCTGTGTGGGTGGAAGCGGTCTTAGAGATTCTTTGGTTAGGCTATTTGCTGATGGCTCTTCAGCAGTTTCTTTTTAAAAAATATATGTTTATATATATATATATATATATATGTATGTATATGGGTTTTTGTTTTGTTTTTTTCCTATAGAAGCAACCTGGTCTACCCAGATATGGGAGGGAGCATACTGCTTCCCTTTCGCCTTTCAACCCCAATCCAGGAGCCCTCAGAGGCAGCTGCTTTCACAACAAACTATTTTGCATTAAATTTGTATTTACTGACAAAGAAATAAAGGGAGACTAGTATAGTTCTATTTCAAGCTATTTAGCTCTCACCAGCTAGCTATACCCTTCTGGGATTCGAACCTGGGCTTGCTTGCGTATTAGGCAGATGTATTAACCAGTGGTGGGATTCAGCCAGTTCGTATCTATTCAGGAGAACTGGTTTTTAACTTTTTAAGCAGTTCAGAGAACCAGTTGTTGGAAGAAATTTCATTTTTCCCCCCCCCACTTTACAGGGCTAATCCTGTAAGGTAGGCAGGAAGGAAACATTTTGGTGTTTCTAGCCTTATCTTTATTGCCCTGCTTACAGAAACTGCCTCTTGGTTAATCCTAATTACATTGTAACAGCTAAGGCAAGCGCCCATCGGCGTGAGTGACGTTGAGTTGGCCATGCCCACAGTCACATGACCACCGAGCCACGCCTACCCAGATGGTCATTAGGCAGAGAACCGGTTGTTAAATTATTTGAATCCCACCACTGGTATTAACCTCTAAGCCACAGGTTCTCCTCGCTTTGTCAGCTGTACCAGGGGAAAGATTAAATGCTGTGTTGTTTTTTTTCCTATCGAAGTATCTTGGTCTACCCAAATATGGGAGGGAGCATACTGCTTCCCTTTCGCCTTTCAACCCCAATCCAGGAGCCCTCAGAGGCAGCTGCTTTCACAACAAACTATTTTGCATTAAATTTGTATTTACTGACAAAGAAATAAAGGGAGACTAGTATAGTTCTATTTCAAGCTATTTAGCTCTCACCAGCTAGCTATACCCTTCTGGGATTCGAACCTGGGCTTGCTTGCGTATTAGGCAGATGTATTAACCAGTGGTGGGATTCAGCCAGTTCGTATCTATTCAGGAGAACTGGTTTTTAACTTTTTAAGCAGTTCAGAGAACCAGTTGTTGGAAGAAATTTCATTTTTCCCCCCCCCACTTTACAGGGCTAATCCTGTAAGGTAGGCAGGAAGGAAACATTTTGGTGTTTCTAGCCTTATCTTTATTGCCCTGCTTACAGAAACTGCCTCTTGGTTAATCCTAATTACATTGTAACAGCTAAGGCAAAGCGCCCATCGACGTGAGTGACGTTGAGTTGGCCATGCCCACACAGTCACATGACCACCGAGCCACGCCTACCCAGATGGTCATTAGGCAGAGAACCGGTTGTTAAATTATTTGAATCCCACCACTGGTATTAACCTCTAAGCCACAGGTTCTCCTCGCTTTGTCAGCTGTACCAGGGGAAAGATTAAATGCTGTGTTGTTTTTTTTCCTATCGAAGTATCTTGGTCTACCCAAATATGGGAGGGAACATACTGCTTCCCTTTCACCTTTCAGCCCCAATCCAGGAGCCCACACAGGCAATCGCTTTCACGACAAACTATTTTGTGCTAAATTTATATATTTATTTTTTTTATTTGCATTTATATCCCGCCCTTCTCCGAAGACTCAGGGCGGCTTACACTATGTCAAGCAATAGTCTTCATCCATTTGTATATTATATACAAAGTCAACTTATTGCCCCCAACAATCTGGGTCCTCATTTTACCTACCTTATAAAGGATGGAAGGCTGAGTCAACCTTGGGCCTGGTGGGACTTGAACCTGCAGTAATTGCAAGCAGCTGCTGTTAATAACAGACTGTCTTACCAGTCTGAGCCACAGAGGCTTACTGATATGTGTGTGTGTGTATAAACATAAAAAACTCAATATCTATATGAGCAGCGTGTTGCCTGATTACAATCCATTTTGAATAACAAAAACCTAATAAACATAGTAGTAATCATAATATGCATATTGTTGATAATGGCCAGCTGAGGAACTCTGGGAGTTGAAGTCCACAAGACTTAAAAGAGCCAAGTTTGCAGACCCCCAGCCCTAGACCATTCCAGACAAATGGGGGTCCAGTCTCTTCTTAAAAGCCTCCAGTGATGGAACCACCCACAAGTACTGGAGGCAAGTCGGCTGCATTGCTTTGGGCGCAAGAAACCACACCTGGCTAGCCAGGTGCTCTGAAAAAGATCTTGTTCTAGATTAAAATCTCATCGTTTATTCAATTTTGTGGAGCCGTGTGAAATTTATTTTTATTTTTTTTTGCAGAAGAAGAGTCTTTTGGAGGCTTTGCTAGGATCAGAGTCCTTGAAACCTGTGATACCATGTCCATCAACTCTTTTTCCCTTATTCATTCGCTCACTTGGGTTCGTCTGTCGTTGTCTCTCACTGTCTGTTTGCATGTTGGAAGTGCAAGTGCAAGTGCAAATGGACAAGCTTCCCCCCCATAGAACTCTGGATTTGCTCCTTTCCTCTTCCTTTCCATTCCTTTCCCTTTCGTTCTGTTCCTCCCTCCTCCCTCCTCCCTCCCTTCCTTCCCTCCCTTTCCTTACCTTTCCTTCCCTCCCTCCCTCCCTTCCCTTCCTTCCTTCTGTTCCTTCCTTCTTCCTCTCCCTCCTCCCTCCCTCCTCCCTTTCCTTTCCTTTCCTTCCTTCCCTTCCTCCCTCCTCCTCCCTTCCCTTCTGTTCCTTCCTTCTTCCTCTCTCCTCCCTCCCTTTCCTTTCCTTTCCTTTCCTTTCCTTTCCTTTCCTTTCCTTTCCTTTCCTTTCCTTTCCTTTCCTTCCTTCCTTCCTTCCTTTCCTCCCTCCCTCCCTCCCTTTCCTTTCCTTTCCTTTCCTTTCCTTCCTTCCCTTCCTTCCTTCCTTCCTCCCTCCCTCCTCCTCCCTTCCCTTCTGTTCCTTCCTTCTTCCTCTCTCCCTCCCTCCCTCTCCTTTTCCTTTCCTTCCCTTCCTTCCTCCTCCTCCCTCCCTCCCTCCCTTCCCTTCCCTTCCCTTCCCTCCCTTTCCTTACTTTTCCTTTCCTTTTTCCTTCCCTTCCCATCCCAACCCTGGGCTACAAACATTCTCTTTTGTTGAAATTTTTCAAACTTCATGACTTGCAATGTAGGCTGACAACCCAGATTGCCATCAGGTTCTTGGTTGGATTTTTTTGAGGTCTTCAAGTCAGGATTGACTCCAAGTGACAGGTGCACATCATATATTTTTTTTGGCAATCTTTTATTTCTTTCCCCCCCCTGCATTTATTTATATCCCACCTTTATTATTTCTACAAATAAGTCAAGGTGGTGAACACACACAATTCTCTTCCCCCACCCCCAAAACAGCAACCTTGTGAGGGGGGTTAGGCAGAGAGTGATTGGACCAAAGTCACCCAGCTGGCTTTCATGTCCAAAGTGGGATTAGAACTCACCGTCTCCTGGTGATTGGCCCAAAGTAACTCAGCTGGCTTTCATGCCCAAGGTGGGACTAGAACTCACCGTCTTCTGGCGATTGGCCCAAAGTCACCCAGCTGGCTTTCATGCCCAAGGTGGGACTAGAACTCACCGTCTCCTAGTGATTGGCCCAAAGTCACCCAGCTGGCTTTCATGCCCAAGGTGGGACTAGAACTCACCTTCTTCTGGTGATTGGCCCAAAGTCACCCAGCTGGCTTTCATGCCCAAGGCGGGACTAGAACTCACCGTCTCCTGGTGATTGGCCCAAAGTCACCCAGCTGGCTTTCATATCTGAGGCGGGACTAGAACTCACCGTCTCCTGGTGATTGGCCCAAAGTCACCCAGATGGCTTTCATATCTGAGGCAGGACTAGAACTCACCTTCTTCTGGTGATTGGCCCAAAGTCACCCAGCTGGCTTTGATGCCTAAGGCGGGACTAGAACTCACAGTCTCCTGGCGATTGGCCCAAAGTCACCCAGCTGGCTTTCATGCCTAAGGCGGGACTAGAACTCACCGTCTCCTGGTGATTGGCCCAAAGTCACCTAGGTGGCTTTCATGGCAATGGTGGGACCTGAACTTGAGCAGTTTCCTGCTTTCTAGCTTGGTGCCTTAACCACAAGATCAAACTGGCTCTCTTTTTCTGCAGAATCCAATCATGGGTTGGTCACCAGGACCACAGCTTTAATCTTCTGAGTTTTTGGACTCATGGTGGAGTCCATCCTCAGAACGCATCTCTCTCACCAGAATATCTTTTTCCTAGGAAAGCCACCTGAAACAGGATTTGAATTCATGGTTTCCAGGTTGCTACTTGTTATGCTAGATTGGCTCTAGATCAGGGGTCTCCAACCTTGGCAACTTTAAGGCTGGAGGACTTCCAACTCCCAGAACCCCCCAGCCAGCAAAGCTGGCTGGGGAATTCTGGGAGTTGAAGTCCTCCAGCCTTAAAGTTGCCAAGGTTGGAGACCCCTGAATCTAGATCACAAGATTGGCCAATTCTGTACAGGAGAAGCAAACATGGGCTCTTAGCTAGCTAAGGTGGCACTATTTTTGCAGAAGATTGAAGGATAAAATTGTGGGATCCTTGGTCACCTCTGAGCTTGGAGACATTTCATTACCCAACTAGGTAACGTCATCAGCCCTAGAGGGGAGTGGGGTTTTCACTGATGATGTGACATTATCAGGTAGTGAAACATCTGCGAGAAAACAACCAAGCTCAGAGAACATCAAGAATCTCACAGTTCAACCCTGACCCACAAATATTTTCTTCTGTTGGTAATCATTGGATTGAAAGGGGAGTGGGCCCCATTCTAATCCAGCCCTGTTCTGGTGAGGAAGCCTCAAATGATCCTAGAAAATTGACAGTTGAGTCCAGATTTTGATTGAAAAATTCCAGTGACTGGAATTGGGAATGTCTAGTTTGATGAAAAGAAGGATTAGGGGAGACACGATAGCAGTGTTTCAATATCTCAGGGGCTGCCACAAAGAAGACGGAGAAGCTATTCTCCAAAGCACCTGAGGACAGGACAAGAAGCAATGGGTGGAAACTAATCAAGGAGAGAAGCAATCTGACAGTTAGAACAATTAATCAGTTAGAAATTTCCTGATAGTTAGAACAATTAATCAGTGGAACAACTTGCCTCCAGAAGTTGTGAATGCTCCAACACTGGAAATTTTTAAGAAAATGTCGGATAACCATCTGTCTGAGATGGTGTAGTAGGGTTTCCTGCCTGGGCAGGGGATTAGACTAGAAGACCTCCAAAGTCCCATTCTATTCTATTCTATTCTATTCTATTCTATTCTATTCTATTCTATTCTATTCTATTCTATTCTAGTCTAGTCTAGTCTAGTCTAGTCTAGTCTAGTCTAGTCTAGTCTAGTCTAGTCTAGTCTAGTCTAGTCTAGTCTAGCCTAGCCTAGCCTAGCCTAGCCTAGCCTATTCTAGCCTAGCCTAGCCTAGCCTAGCCCAGCCCAGCCCAGCCCAGCCCAGCCCAGCCCAGCCCAGCCCAGCCCAGCCCAGCCCAGCCCAGCCCAGTCCAGTCCAGTCCATTCTCTTCTCTTCTCTTCTATTCTCTTCTATTCCATTCCGTTCCATTCCATTCCCTTCCATTCCGTTCTCTATTCTGTTCCATTCCATTCCATTCCATTCCATTCCATTCCATTCCATTCCATTCCATTCCATTCCATAAGATAGGATCTTCCATGACTCTCACCAAAATTTCTTCTTGTTTCAAGTTTTGCTCTCCCTCTATAAAGCTTCTATCTATTGATTTTTTGTCTTTCTCTTGGATGCTATGGAGAGTAAGTCCATACCTTTTTCTCTGTGGCAGACCTTGAAAGAGTCCAGGTATGCTCCGGTTTGTCTCCTCAGGTTTGTTAGAACCCTTCCCCCCCCCCCCCCCCCGGGCAAGGTAGGTTTTTGCAGAAGAATAAAAAAAAAAAAAACAACCACCAACTTTATTCCTATTCTTCAAAAAAATAAAAATTAAATGTCAGGAGGAGAAGAGAGGAATGGGAAAAAAATGTTCTGGAGATGAACCGAGTAAGCTGGGCTTATTCTGGGCTGCATAAATAGGGGGATAGAATCAAGATCACGTGAAGTGTTAGTGCCACTTTATAATGCCTTGGTAAGGCCACACTTGGAATACTGCATTCAGTTTTGGTCACTGCAATGTAAAAAAGATGTTGAGATTCTAGAAAGAGTGCAGAGAAGAGCAACAAAGATGATTAGGGGACTGGAGGCTAAAACATATGAAGAACGGTTGCAGGAACTGGGTCTGTCTAGTTTAATGAAAAGAAGGACTAGGGGAGACATGATAGCTGTGTTCCAATATCTCAGGGGTTGCCACAAAGAAGAGGGAGTCGGGCTGTTCTCCAAAGCACCTGAGGGTAGAACAAGAAGCAATGGGTGGAAACTGATCAAGGAAAGAAGCAACTTAGAACTAAGGAGACATTTCCTGACAGTCAGAACAATTAATCAGTGGAACGACTTGCCTTCAGAAGTTGTGAATGCTCCAACACTGGAAATTTTTAAGAAAATGTTGGATAACCATCTGACTGAGATGGTGTAGGGTTTCCTGCCTGGGCAGGGGGTTGGACTAGAAGGCCTCCAAGGTCCCTTCCAACTCTGTTGTTATTATTATTAAGCTCATGGAAGGTAGAAAATGGATTGCTTTAGAGAGGGAAGAGGCAGAAAAGGAGGAAGGTAATGGAATCCACGGCAAGAGGCCATGGCTGCCTGCTCAGGAACCTGAAAGGTGCTTGCACAGTCAGTTCAGTTTAGAATAGAATAACAGAGTTGGAAGGGTCCTTAGAGGTCTTCTAGTCCAACCCCCTGCTTAGCAGTGGTGGGTTTCAATTTTTTTTACTACTGGTTCTGTGGGTGGATACTGTAAGGTAAGGATACTGTAAAATCTCCATTCCTACCACATTCCAGGGGAAGGTACTGCAAAATCCCCATTTCTTCCTGATTGGCTGGGACTCAGGAGGCAGAGAATAGATGGGGGCGGAGCTAGTCAGAATTTTTACTACCGGTTCTCCGAACTACTCAAAATTTCCGCTACCGGCTCTCCAGAACTGGTCAGAACCTGCTGAAACCCACCTCTGGTGCTTAGGCAGGAAACTACACCACTTCAGACAAATGGTTTGCTCTAATGGTTAAGGCACCAAGCTAAAAAGCAGGAGGCAGTGAGTTCGAGTCCCACCTTAGGCGCAAAAACCAGCTGAATAACTTTGAGCCAGTCACCAAGAGACTGTGAGTTCCAATCCATCTTAGGCATCTAAACCGGTAGGGTGATGTTGGGCCAATCACCAAGAGACTGTGAGTTCGAGTCCTGCCTTGGGCATGAAAGCTGGCTGCATGACTTTGAGTCAATCAAGAAAAGATGGTGAGTTCCAGTCCTGCCTTAGGAATGAAAGTCAACTGGGTGATTTTAGGCCAACTGCCAGGAGAATGTGAGTTCTAGTTCCTCTTTAGGCAAGAACGCCTAAAGAGTGACTCTGGGACAGTCACTCTCTCTCTCTCTCTCAGCCCAACTCACCTCAAAGGGTTGTTGTTGTGGAGAAAAGAGGAGAAGGAAGAAGGAAGGTATATTAGGTATGTTTGCCAGCATAAAACAATAAACGTGGGATAAAGATGAGATGATAGGTAGATAGGTAGGTAGGTAGGTAGATAGATAGATAGATAGATAGATAGATGAAAGAAAGAGAGATTATAGAGATAGCTAGCTAGCTAGGCAGACAGACAGACAAAGACAGATAGACAGATAGATCCCCTATTATAATTGTTTGCAGCATAAAACTAGCTAGAGAGAGAAGGGGGGAGAGGAATGGGAGAGAAGCAATATAGATAAATAAAAGATAGATAGATAGATAGATAGATAGATAGATAGATAGATAGATAGATAGATAGACAGACAGACAGACAGACAGACAGACAGAGACACAGGCAGAGAAAGAGGCAGAGACGCAGAGGTAGAGAAGAGACACAGACAGAGACACAGAGAGAGGCAGAGGCAGAGGCAGAGACAGAGAAGAAACAGAGACAGAGACACAGAAGAGACAGAGACACGGAGACAGAGAAGAGACAGAGACAGAGACACAGAGACAGAGAAGAGACAGAGACAGAGAAGAGACAGAGACACAGAGACAGAGACACAGAGACAGAGAAGAGACAGAGACAGAGAAGAGACAGAGACAGAGACAGAGACACAGAGACAGAGAAGAGACAGAGACCCAGAGACCCAGAGACAGAGACACAGAGACAGAGAAGAGACAGAGACACAGAGACAGAGACACAGAGACAGAGAAGAGACAGAGACATAGAGACAGAGACAGAGACAGAGAAGAGACAGAGACAGAGACAGAGAGAGAAGAGACAGAGACATGGAGAGAAGAGATAGAGACAAAGAGACAGAAGACACGGAGACAGAGAGACAGAGACAGAGACAGAGACACAGAGACAGAGAAGAGACAGAGACAGAGAAGAGACAGAGACAGAGACAGAGACACAGAGACAGAGAAGAGACAGAGACCCAGAGACAGAGACCCAGAGACAGAGAAGAGACAGAGACACAGAGACAGAGACACAGAGACAGAGAAGAGACAGAGACATAGAGACAGAGACAGAGACAGAAGAGACAGAGACAGAGAGAGAGAGAGAAGAGAGAAGAGACAGAGACATGGAGAGAGAGAGATAGAGACAAAGAGACAGAAGACACAGAGACAGAAGAGACAGAGACAGAGACACAGAGACAGAGAAGAGACAGAGACAGAGAGAGACAGAAGAGACAGAGAAGAGACAGAGACAGAAGAGACAGAGACAGAGACACAGAGACAGAGACAGAGACAGAGAGAGACAGAGAGAGAGACAGAGACAGAGACACAGAGACAGAGAGACAGAGACACAGAGACAGAGAAGAGACAGAGACAGAGAAGAGACAGAGACAGAGACACAGAGACAGAGAAGAGACAGAGACACAGAGACAGAGAAGAGACAGAGACACAGAGACAGAGAAGAGACAGAGACAGAGAAGAGACAGAGAAGAGACAGAGACACAGAGACAGAGAAGAGACAGAGACAGAGAAGAGACAGAGACAGAGACACAGAGACAGAGAAGAGACAGAGACACAGAGACAGAGAAGAGACAGAGACAGAGAAGAGACAGAGACATGGAGAGAGAAGAGATAGAGACAAAGAGACAGAGAAGACACGGAGACAGAGAAGAGACAGAGACAGAGACAGAGAAGAGACAGAGACACAGAGACAGAGAAGAGACAGAGATAGAGACACAGAGACACAGAAGAGACAGAGACAGAGACGAGACAGAGACAGAGACACAGAGACACAGAAGAGACAGAGACAGAGAAGAGACAGAGAAAGAGACACGGAAAGAGAGAAGAGAGACAGAGACACAGAGACAGAGAAGAGACAGAGACAGAGAAGAGACAGAGACACAGAGACAGAGACACAGAGACAGAGAAGAGAGAGACAGAGAAGAGACAGAGACAGAGACAGAGACACAGAGACAGAGAAGAGACAGAGACCCAGAGACCCAGAGACAGAGACACAGAGACAGAGAAGAGACAGAGACACAGAGACAGAGACACAGAGACAGAGAAGAGACAGAGACATAGAGACAGAGACAGAGACAGAGAGACAGAGACAGAGACAGAGAAAGAGAAGAGACAGAGACATGGAGAGAAGAGATAGAGACAAAGAGACAGAGAAGACACGGAGACAGAGAAGAGACAGAGACAGAGACAGAGACACAGAGACAGAGAAGAGACAGAGACAGAGAAGAGACAGAGACAGAGACAGAGACACAGAGACAGAGAAGAGACAGAGACCCAGAGACAGAGACCCAGAGACAGAGAAGAGACAGAGACACAGAGACAGAGACACAGAGACAGAGAAGAGACAGAGACATAGAGAGAGAGACAGAAACAGAGACAGAGACAGAGACAGAGACAGAGAAAGAGAGAGAAAAGAGACAGAGACATGGAGAGAGAGAGATAGAGACAAAGAGACAGAGAAGACACGGAGACAGAGAAGAGAGAGAGACAGAGACAGAGACAGAGAAGAGACAGAGACAGAGAAGAGACAGAGAAGAGACAGAGAGACAGAGAGAAGAGACAGAGAGAAGAGACAGAGAAGAGACAGAGACAGAAGAGACAGAGAAGAGACAGAGACAGAGACACAGAGACAGAGAAGAGACAGAGACAGAGACAGAGAAGAGACAGAGACAGAGAAGAGACAGAGACAGAGAGAGAGAGAGATAGAGACACAGAGACACAGAGACAGAGAAGAGACAGAGACACAGAGACACAGAAGAGACAGAGACAGAGAAGAGACAGAGAAAGAGACACGGAAAGAGAGAAGAGAGACAGAGACAGAAGAGACAGAGACACAGAGACACAGAAGAGACAGAGACAGAGAAGAGACAGAGACAGAGACACGGAAAGAGAGAAGAGAGACAGAGACAGAAGAGACAGAGACACAGAGAAGAGACAGAGACAGAGAAGAGACAGAGACGGATAAATGAAAGATAATAGAGATAGAAAAATGAGAGATTGTAAAGATACATAGATAGTCAGATAGATAGATAAATACCCTATTATAATTGTTTACAGCATAAAACTAGTGAGAGAAAGAGAGAGAGGGAGGGAGGGAGAAGAGAAAATGCCCTATTCTAATTGTTTACAGCCTAAAACTATTCTCCCTAGCTTCTTCTTCCACCAGGAGAAATTAAAAAAATAATTCAAAATCAATTCCAAAACCAACTGTGGAATTTATTCTTCCCATTCGCTGCATCGGCTTCAGTTTGTCAGAATCCGTTCTTAAGACCTGTGATCTCCCAAACTGGACACAGCACTGGAAACGAGATCCAGCCGAGACAGTAATTGAGCTCTGCAAAGACTTGCTGGGATGTGAAATTCTGTCTATCGATGCAGCCTTGATTTTCTTTTTCCTTTTTTTACGCCTATCAGACACTTCAAAGAGACCTTTAGCTCCTGATCCTCTTCACACATGCACAAAACACGACCAATTAGAGGCATTTCATTGTCAGAGACATCTTTCGAATAAATACAGGTCATCCTCGAACTTACGACCAGCAACTGAGCCCAAAATTTATGTCGCTAAGCGAGAGAGTTGCTCAGTGAATGGTGCCCCATTTTACAATCCTTTCTTGCCACGGCCGTTAAGTGAATCACCGCAGCTGGGTTCTTTAGGGAATCTGGCTTCCCCCTTGGCTTTGCTTGTCAGACGGGCGTAAAAAGAGGATCACATGACCCCGGGACACTGCAACTGTCATAAATATGAGTCAGTTGCCAAGCGTATGAATTTTGATCACGTGACCCTGGGGATGTTGCAATGGTCGTAAGTGTGAAAAATGGACGTACGTCGTTTCTTGCAGGGCCGTTGTAACTTTGAATGGTCCTTAAATGAATGGTTGTAAGCAGGGGCGAAATTAAAAATTTTCCCTACCAGTTCCGTGGGCGTGGCTTAATTGGTGGGGATGGCTTGGCAGTCAGGTGACCCAGTGGGCGTGGCCAATAATAATAAATAATAATAAAAAATAAAGTATACAAAACTTGGGAGCGCACTGGTCTACCTTCTTTAAAAATAGAGGCACCGGTCTACTAATTGCCTTTTTTTGGGAGGCATCGGTCTACCTTCTTTAAAAATAGAGGCACCGGTCTACTAATTGCCTTTTTTTGGAAGGCACCGGTCTACCTTCTTTAAAAATAGAGGCACCAATCTACTAATTGCCTTTTTTTGGGAGGCACCGGTCTACTAATTGCCTTTTTTGGGGGGGGCACCGGTCTACCTTCTTTAAAAATAGAGGCACCAATCTACTAATTGCCTTTTTTTGGGAGGCACCGGTCTACTAATTGCCTTTTTTTGGGGAGGCACCGGTCTACCTTCTTTAAAAATAGAGGCACCAGTCTACTAGCCGCCTATAGCGCTGATCAGCTGTAGCGCAGCCCTTTGAAGTGCCGCGGCAGTCATTTAAGGCCATTTGTAGCTATATCACCACCGAGAGCTTCAGGGACAGAGAAGAGGAACAGCGAGGCATGGGCGGTGAGGGTGGGACAGGGATTTTTGCTACCGATTCTCCAAACTACCCGCCCCCATTGCTACTGGATCGCCCGATCCGGTCCGAACCGGGAGCATTTCACCCCTGGTTGTAAGTCAAGGATTACAGAAGGTAATGTTTCCCTTTGTCCCAGGGGTTTAATGAGACCGTTGGCTGCTGAACAGTTCTGATTTCTCCTAAAAGACACTAAATTAATCCAGAAATTGGAACGAAAGCTAGAGGAAAAATGACCATGCTCTCAGCATTGTGGCATGCCTTGAACGTAGAAAGAAATGAAGAAATAGGCAGGAGAAATTTATATGGCCGCCTCCAAGAGCAACAACCATGTTGCTAACTTAACAGTTGCAGTGATTCACTTTACAAACCTGGGCAAGAAAGGTTGTAAAAATGGGGCAAAATTCACTGAATGGTTGTTCAGCAAGGGACATGTCATGTGCTCAATTGTGGTCATAAATCAAGGACTGCTTGTATACAGAAGAAGTGAGAATGATTTTAAGTCAAGGACTACCTCTACAGCTGTCTGACATCAGAATCCAAACTGCATATTCTCCTGTGGGGATCCTCTGCATCTTTCCTAGCCTCTTTCCGGCCTAAGCAGGGGGTTGGACTAGAAGACCTCCAAGGTCCCTTCCAACTCTGTTATTCTATTCTGTTCTGTTCTATTCTTTTTTATTCTGTTCTGTTCTGTTCTGTTCCTTGTTCTGTTCTGTTCTGCTCTGCTCTGCTCTGCTCTGTTCCTTGTTCTATTCTGTTCTTGTTCTTGTTCTGTTCTGTTCTGCTCTGCTCTGCTCTGTTTCTTGTTCTTGTTCTTGTTCTGTTCTGTTCCTTATTCTGTTCTACTCTGTTCTGCTCTGTTCCTTGTTCTGTTCCTTGTTCTTGTTCTTGTTCTTGTTCTGTTCTGTTCTGTTCTGTTCTGCTCTGCTCTGCTCTGTTTCTTGTTCTTGTTCTTGTTCTTTTCTGTTCTGTTCTGCTCTGCTCTGCTCTGCTCTGCTCTGTTCCTTGTTCTGTTCTGTTCTGTTCTTGTTCTTGTTCTGTTCTGCTCTGTTCTGTTCCTTGTTCTGTTCCTTGTTCTGTTCTGTTCCTTATTCTGTTCTGTTCTGTTCTGCTCTGTTCCTTGTTCTGTTCCTTGTTCTTGTTCTTGTTCTTGTTCTGTTCTGTTCTGTTCTGTTCTGTTCTGTTCTGTTCTGCTCTGCTCTGCTTTGCTCTGTTCTGTTCCTTGTTCTGTTCTGTTCTTGTTCTTGTTCTTGTTCTGTTCTGCTCTGTTCTGTTCCTTGTTCTGTTCTGTTCCTTATTCTGTTCTCTTCTGCTCTGCTCTGCTCTGTTCCTTGTTCTGTTCAGTTCTTTTCCTTATTCTATTTTATTCTATTCTGCTCTGTTCTGTTCCCTATTCTATTCTATTCTATTCTATTCTATTCTATTCTATTCTTTTTATTCTATTCTATTCTATTCTATTCTATTCTATTCTATTCTATTTTCCTGTCCTGTCCTGTCCTGTCCTGTCCTGTCCTGTCCTGTCCTGTCCTCCCTTCCCTTCCCTTCCCTTCCCTTCCCTTCCCTTCTCTATTCTTAAATGACTCATTCAGGCATGCAGGTAGTTAAAATGCAGTTCTCCTGTCTCCTTGTAAAGCCTTCTTGCAATTTAATCAGATCTGCTGTTCCTCGCTGCTTCAGATATGCACGAGACAGAAGGACTTTTGTTTTGCAGTTTACTGATGGCTATAAATTAAAAAACAACAACAACACTACTATGGTATATTCGGCAAATGACAGGTGTTCAGGGATGAAAACGATACTCAAGTCTGCTAAAGTCAAAAATCACCCATTTAAGTTGCTGGAGTCAGTTACCAACACATTAAACACCGAAGGAGCCATTTTCCCACCACCCCCAATTTAAAGCTAAGACTAAAGAAAAAAGTGGAGGAGGAATGAAAGAAAAAAAATCCCTGGTCTTGAATGTTATTTCCCCACAAAAAAATCCTTTCTAGTTGTCCATAATATATACCATGTTATACGTAATTTAAAAAATCCTAGATAACTATATTGCAGAATTGGAAAGCATGGAAAAGCTGAACTCTTAATCATCTATCTATCTATCTATCTATCTATCTTAATCATTATCATCATATCTCTCTATCTACCTATCCATCTGTCTATCTGTCTACAGTATATCTATCTATCTATCTATCTATCTATCTATCTATCTATCTATCTATCTATCTATCTATCTCTTCATCATATCCATCCATCCATCTATTATCCATCATCTATCTATCTATCATCTATCTATCTATCTATCTATCTATCTATCTATCTATCTATCTATCTATCTATCTCTTCATTATATCCATCCATCCATCTATCATCTATCTATCTATCTATCATCTATCTATCTATCTATCTATCTATCTATCTATCTATCTATCTATCTTCTTCATCATTATCATCATATCTATCTACCTATCCATCTGTCTATCTGTCTACAGTATATCTATCTATCTATCTATCTATCTATCTATCTATCTATCTATCTATCTATCTATCTATCTATCTATCTATTTCTTCATCATATCCATCCATCCATCTTTCATTCATCCTATCTATCTATCTATCTATCTATCTATCTATCTATCTATCTATCTATCTATCTATCATCTATATATCTGTCTATCTATCTATCTATTTCTTCATTCTATCATCCATCATCTATCTATCTATCTATCTATCTATCTATCTATCTATCATCTATCTATCTATCTATCTATCTATCTATCTATCTATCTATCTATCTATCTTCTTTATCATTATCATCATATCTATCTACCTATCCATCTGTCTATCTGTCTATCTATTCATCTATCTATCTGTCTATCTATCTATCTATCTATCTATCTATCTATCTATCTTCATCATATCCATCCATCTTTCATCCATCCTATCTATCTATCTATCTATCTATCTATCATCATCTATCTATCATTCATTCATTCATCTATCTATCTATCTATCTATCTATCTATCTATCTATCTATCTATCATCTATCTATTCATTCATTCATCTATCTATCTATCTATTTATCTATCTATCTTCTTTATCATTATCATCATATCTATCTACCTATCCATCTGTCTATCTGTCTATCTGTCTACAGTCTATCTATCTATCTATCTATCTATCTATCTATCTATCTATCTATCTATCTATCTATCTATCTTAATCATTATCATCATATCTCTCTATCTACCTATCCATCTGTCTATCTGTCTACAGTATATCTATCTATCTATCTATCTATCTATCTATCTATCTATCTATCTATCTATCTCTTCATCATATCCATCCATCCATCTATTATCCATCATCTATCTATCTATCATCTATCTATCTATCTATCTATCTATCTATCTATCTATCTATCTATCTATCTCTTCATTATATCCATCCATCCATCCATCTATCATCTATCTATCTATCATCTATCTATCTATCTATCTATCTATCTATCTATCTATCTATCTATCTTCTTCATCATTATCATCATATCTATCTACCTATCCATCTGTCTATCTGTCTACAGTATATCTATCTATCTATCTATCTATCTATCTATCTATCTATCTATCTATCTATCTATCTATTTCTTCATCATATCCATCCATCCATCTTTCATCCATCCTATCTATCTATCTATCTATCTATCTATCTATCTATCTATCTATCTATCTATCTATCTATCATCTATATATCTGTCTATCTATCTATCTATCTATCTATCTATCTATCTATTTCTTCATTCTATCATCCATCATCTATCTATCTATCATCTATCTATCTATCTATCTATCATCTATCTATCTATCTATCTATCTATCTATCTATCTATCTATCTATCTATCTTCTTTATCATTATCATCATATCTATCTACCTATCCATCTGTCTATCTGTCTATCTGTCTATCTGTCTACAGTCTACAGTCTACAGTCTATCTATCTATCTATCTATCTATCTATCTATCTATCTATCTATCTATCTATCTATCATCTATCTATCTATCTATCTATCTATCTATCTATTTATCTATCTATCTTCTTTATCATTATCATCATATCTATCTACCTATCCATCTGTCTATCTGTCTACAGTCTATCTATCTATCTATCTATCTATCATCTATCTATCTATCTATCTATCTATCTATCTATCTATCTATTTATCTATCTATCTTCTTTATCATTATCATCATATCTATCTACCTATCCATCTGTCTATCTGTCTACAGTCTATCTATCTATCTATCTATCTATCTATCTATCTATCTATCTATCTATCTATCTATCTATCTATCTATATCTATTTCATCATTATATCCATCCATTCATCTAACATTATCATCATGTCTTTCCCTCCCTCCCTCCCTCCCTCAAATGTATTTGCTGCTCCTTTCATATCCAACAACCCTGGGTAGCTTACAACATAAAAACATTGGAAAACCTTAAAAGATCCATTGTAAAAAACACAGCAGATCAAAACGATTAACAGATAAAACCTGCTGTGGTATTCCTACATTATTCCACTGGGCGCAAATCAGGCTTAAAAACAGGATCAGAAAATATTGTGTAACGTGCTTAACATGGAACAGATAATTTAAACCTTTGCAGCTTTATGCCATCGTCCTGCCAACAAATTCTCTTCTCAAGCCACCAAATAGATTTTATGCATTCTCCGTGCCTGTGTTAATCTCTAGCATTACATTCAGACAGAGGGAGTTTGCAAAGTGATAACGCAGAGGCAGAAATCATCTTTATTTCGGGAGAAAAAAGGGCAGAGATTTCTGATGGTAGAATTGTACGATCGCTGTGACTTGGTTGGTATATGATTGTCAGAGGTAGACGTTTACATTTATGAGATGGATCAAATCTTCTTTTTCAACTGGAAAATGAAGGCGGCCTGGTACAGTGGTATGAACCGCCTGGTAGAAAATTGTAATGTTTTCGTACTTTACGTTGAAATATATAGCCAACACTCCAGAAGATAGGCTCAAGATACAGATAGATCTTGACAGACTTGAACATTGGGCACTATCTAACAAAATGAAATTCAACAGTGAAAAAAGTAAGGTTCTACATTTAGACCAAAAAAACAAAATGCACAGGTACCTTGCTCAATAGCGTAACTGTGAGAGGGATCTTGGAGTCCTAGTGGACAACCATTTAGATATGAGCCATCCGTGTGCAGCAGCTGCCAAAAAAGCCAACACAATTCTGGACTGCATAAACAGAGGGATAGAATCAAGATCACGTGAAGTGTTAATATCACTTTATAATGCCTTGGTAAGGCCACACTTGGAATCCTGCATCCGTTTTGGTCGCCACGATGTAAAAAAGATGTTAAGACTCTAGAAAGAGTGCAGAGAAGAGCAACCAAGATGATTAGCGGACTGGAGGCTAAAACATACGAAGAACGGTTGCAGGAACTCAGTATGCCTAGTTTAATGAAAACAAGGACTAGGGGTGACATGATCCGATATCTCAGGGGTTGCCACAAAGAAGAGGAAATCAAACTATTCTCCAATGCACCTGAGGGTAGAACAAGAAGCAATGGGTGGAAACTAATCAAGGAGAGAAGCAACCTAGAACTAAGGAGAAATTTCCTGACAGAACAATTAATCAGTGGAACAACTTGCCTGCAGAAGTTGTAAATGCTCCAACACTGGAAATTTTTAAGAAAATGTTGGATAGCCATTTGTCTGAAATGGTGTAGGGTTTCCTGCCTGGGCAGGGGGTTGGACTAGAAGACCTCCAAGGTCCCTTCCAACTCTGATATCATCATCATCATCATCATTGTTATTATTATTATTATATTGTCCTTTTAAGTACAGGTAGTTCACAATTTACAATAGTTTATTTAGCGATGGTGTGAAGTTTCAATGGGACTGGAAAAAGTGACTTATATGACCGTTTTTCACTCTTATGACTGTTGCAGCATTCCCAGTGGTCGCGTCATCAAAATTCAGATGCTTTGTCACCGACTCGTATTTATGACGGTTGCAAGGTTGATCCCCTTTTGTGACCTTCTGGCCAGCAAAGTCAATGGGGAAGCCAGTTTCACTTAACAACCGCCGGTTTCACTTAACAACCGCGTGACTAACTTAACAACTGCAGGGATTCTGTACACAAGAAAAATCTATTTTGGAATGGAGGAAGTGGATTGATTATATTCAAAATAAGTTTCAGATTAAAAAATATCAATTAGTTTTTGAGTGAAGTTAGGAATTGCTATGTATTAGAGTTTAAGAAAGAAGGGAATTGATAGTGTGATGGTGTGAAATGGAATATGTTTTATGTTATATTTTAGATTATGTTTGTTAGTTACAATACCCTGTATTCTGTTCTGGGAAGTCTCGGGGGGGGGGAATGAGGGGGGGGAAGGGGAAGATTATAAGTTGATTGATTGCCATTGTACAGGAATAATGGTAGAATTAAACAAGTTGGAATGGTGTAAAGTCGGGACTGCTCGGTAACCACTCCCGAAGGGAAAGGGTAAGGAAAGAGGAGTAAAGAAGGAAGAAAGTAGGTAGGCAGGTAGGTAGGTAGGAAAGAAGGGAGGGAGAAGAAAGGATAGGATGAGAAGAAGAAGGAGAAGATAGAGGGTTAGAAAGGATGGTAGTGAGAAGTGGCAAAGAGGTTGGGAAGTAGGAAAGCGAGGAGAAGGATGGTGGGGAAAGTCGAAGAAGGATGAGAAGGGTAGAAAGGATTAAGGGAGGGAGTGGCGGTCGAGCAGCCCTGATGGAGTATAATTTGAGTATAGGATCAATTGTTGGATAAGTGATTGTATGGTCTGTGATTGTATGTACTGTGTTTGTATGTACAAGTGATTGTATGTACTGGTCAAATTGTGGGAATTATTATGGAAAATAAAAAATTTTGCCCTGGAAAAAAACAACTGCAGGGATTCCCTTAATGACTGCGTCAAGAAACGTCGTAACACGGGGCCAAACTCACTTAACCAATTGTCTCGCTCAACAACAGAAATTTTGGGCTCAGTTGTGGTCGTAAGTCAAGGACTACCTGTATCCCACTGATACGGGGAAATCTGTTTTAGAGGCAGCTGATGCTTTAAGTCAAGGGTCTCCAACCTTTGGCAACTTTAAGCCTGGAAGACTTCAACTTCCAGAATTCCCCAGCCACTATTCTGGCTGGGGGATTCTGGGAGTTGAAAAGCATACAAAAAAAAAACAAAAACCCCCACACAATATTATTTTGGTTTAAAAAATGTTCTTTTCTAGGTAGGGAGCTGAGTGGTGAATTAGTCCAGGAGAAAAAAAAAAAGAGGTGTTTGCAGAAAGCCCTTAGTGGCCACTTGTTCGCTGACATTTTGTTATATGGCTGATCATCTGTTGTTCTGCTGTGAACTGAAAAATGTCTTATGGTCCCCGGGCTTTTTGGCTATGAAGCTCCTTTAGATGTTCATTTTGTTTCGTTCAGGGTTCCAATTTCTTAACATTTATTTTGGATGAAAGCAAAAAAGAAGCGTAATTGTTCAAGACGCATTTGGGACTCGGGTGTTCTCTCAAAAACCCAAACCATGAATTCATCTAAGATCTGGTTGTCGACGGTAATAAAAGTAACTAATTAACTTTGAATAGAATAGGTCTGGAAGGGGCCTTGGAGGTCTTCTAGTCCAGCCCTCTGCTTAAGCAGGAGACCCTATACCATTTCAAACAAGTGGCTGTCCATTTTTTTCTTAAAAACCTCCAGTGATGAAGCACCCATAATTTCTGAAGGCAAGCTGTTCCACTGGTTAATTATCCTCACTGTTAGGAAGTTAATTCCAGTTTGCTTCTCTCTTTGATTAGTTTCCATCCATTGTTTCTTGTCCTGCCCTCTGGTGCTTTGGAGAATAATCTGACCCATTCTTCTTTGTGGCAGCCCCCCTCAAGTATTAGAATACTGCTATCATGTCACCCCTAATTCTTCTTTTCTCTAGATTAGCCACTGGGCTTTGTTTTTCCTTGAAGACATTTCGCTTCTCATCCACGAAGCTTCTTCAGTTCTTCTTCGGTTCTGCTTCTTCTTTAGAACTGAAGAAGCTTCTTGGATGAGAAGCGACACATCTTCGGGAGTAAACAAAGTCCAGTTACCTTTTGAAAAAGCACATTTGGGACAGCTATGGACCTGGATGACTGAAAATCTCCATAGACATTTAACTAACTAACTAACTAGCTAACTAACTAACTAACTAACTAACCAATAAAGGACAATATTTGTAGCTCAGGGCTGACATGAGAGATCCTTGGTGCTCTCTGAGTTGGCTTCTTTTCTTGCAGCTGTTTCATTACCCAACTAGGTAACATCATCAGGGCTAGAAGGGAGAGGTGTTTGTGGAGAGGAGGAGGAGGAGGAGGAGGAGGAGGAGAACGACTATGGGGTCTTTGGTGCTCTCTGAGCTTGCTTGTTTTCTTGCAAACGTTTCATTACCCAACTAGGTAATATCATCAGTGCTAGCAAGGAGTGCTGTTTGCTATCAGTTTACATTCTGGTGCCTTGCCTGTCTGTGTGGGTTTGGGGGTCTTAGAGATTCTTTGGTTGGGCTGTTTGCTGTTGGCTTCTTTGGGAGCTTCTTGACTGGGATATTGTTGGTCTGATGTTGACCGTGGAGTTAATCTATGCTGATCTGGTTGCTGATTAGCGGTGGAGAAGTGCTGGAGTCTTTTTCTCTTTGAGGCTGGTTGATTGTCTCTTTTGCATAGTCTGTAAATGTTGTTAATATCTATGTGTCTGTTGATGGCTGATTTGTCAAGAGTGCCAGGCGTCTAGAAATTCCCTGGCATTTTTGGACTAACGAATTAACCAACCAACTAACTAGCTAACTAACTAACTAACTAACTAACTAATTACCAGCCTTAACTATCTTCCACTTTGGTCAGTGAGAAGTCAAGAGCATAGAAACTCTCATCAGCACAATGATCTGGCATGAGATAAAATATCGGGTTGGGAAGCTTTTCAGATCCAATAATCACTGAGCGGTGAGGTTGGATAGAATAGGAGTCCATAGATGAGGTTAAGCCATCTCTCCCTCCCTTACCCCTCCCCACTGTAAAAGTTGAGGTTCAAACCAAGTCCTCTCTCATGGCAACCTTGAACCTCTCAAAAGACCCTCCCAGTCTATTTCCTATTAGAATTTGAGGGCGGACTGCACAGACCGTGTATTTTATTTCTCAGTTTTTTAAAAAGAATATTTATTTATTTGTCTGTTTGCTTATTCAATTTCTATGGCTGCCCATTTCGAACAGATGACTCTCTCTCCCTGCCTCCCCCCTCCCCTCCTCTCTCACTAGTTTTTTATTATTATTATTATTTGAATTTATATTCTGCCCTTCTCCGAAGATGCAGGATGGCTTACATTGTGTAATGCAAACACACTAGTTTTATGCTGTAAACAATTATAATAGGGGATCTGTCTATCTATCTATCTATCTATCTATCTATCTATCTATCTATCTATCCATCCATCCATCCATCCATCCATCCATCATTTACCTACTGTATAGCTCTCTGTCCATCCATCCATCCATCATCATCTACCTACTGTATCTATCTATCTATCTATCTATCTATCTATCTATCTATCTATCTATCTATCTATCTATCTATCTATCTATCTATCTATCCATCCATCATCTACCTACTGTATCTATCTATCTATCTATCTATCTATCTATCTATCTATCTATCTATCTATCTATCTATCTATCTATCTATCTATCTATCTATCTATCATCCATCCATCATCATCTACTGTATCTATCTATCTATCTATTCTATCTATCTATCTATCTATCTATCTATCTATCCATCCATCCATCCATCATCATCTACCTACTGTATCTATCTATCTATCTATCTATCTATCTATCTATCTATCTATCTATCTATCTATCTATCTATCATTCATCTATCTATCCATCCATCCATCCATCCATCCATCATCATCTACCTACTGTATCTATCTATCTATCTATCTATCTATCTATCTATCTATCTATCTATTCATCTATCTATCTATCTATCTATCTATCTATCTATCTATCCATCCATCCATCCATCCACCCATCATCTACCTACTGTATCTATCTATCTATCTATCTATCTATCTATCTATCTATCTATCCATCCATCATCTATCTATCTATTCATCTATCTATCTATTCTATCTATCTCTATCTATCTATCTATCTATCTATCTATCTCTATCTATCTATCTATCTATCTATCTATCTATCTATCTATCTATCCATCCATCCATCCATCCATCATCTACCTACTGTATCTATCTATCTATCTATCTATCTATCTATCTATCTATCTATCTATCTATCTATCTATCTATCTATCTATCCATCCATCCATCCATCCACCCATCATCTACCTACTGTATCTATCTATCTATCTATCTATCTATCTATCTATCTATCTATCTATCTATCTATCTATCTATCTATCTATCTATCTATCTATCTATCTATCCATCCATCCATCCATCCACCCATCATCTACCTACTGTATCTATCTATCTATCTATCTATCTATCTATCTATCTATCTATCTATCTATCTATCTATCTATCTATCTATCTATCCCCCCTTCTCTCTCTATTATAATTGTTTTATGCTGCAAACAATTATAATAGGGGTTCTATCTGTCTGTCTGTCTATTTGTCTGTCTGTCTGTTTCTGTCCAGTTAACTATCTCTATCATTTCTCTCTCTCTCTCTCATCATATTGCTCTCTCTCTCCCTCCCTCCCTCTCTCTCTCTTTACACACACACACACACACACACACTGATAAAGAAATTAAGAGAGACTAGTATAGATCTATTTTCAGCTATTTAGTTCTCATCAGCTAGCCATACCCTTCTGGGATTTGAACCCACACCCACACATACACACACCTAATTTTTGAATAGTAGCAATGGGGATTTTTTATGTGGACTATCATGCAATCATGGTTTGCCAAATGAAAATAAAATGTTATATTTCTTGATGCATTTGAGTCAAGGGGCAGTACAGTAGGCAATATTTTATCCAGAGATGAATTATGCCTGTAGATTTCAGATGATGGAAAAAAATGTAATGATAATGTTTGCATTAGATAAGTGTATATAGAATTGTAACTGTTTACGGTTATAATGAAATATCATAGTTTTTTTTTTCTTTGCTGTACTTCTTTCATTTACTTTGATAAAGAAAAAATATACTTTGATAAAGAAAAAATGCAGAAAAAATAATTGCTACCAACTTGCCTTCCATTGAGGACCTGTATACTGCACGAATCAAGAAGAGGGCTGTGAAAATATTTGCAGATCCCTCGCATCCTGGACATAAACTGTTTCAACTCCTACCCTCAAAACGACGCTATAGAGCACTGCACACCAGAACAACTAGACACAAGAACAGTTTTTTCCCGAAGGCCATCACTCTGCTAAACAAATAATTCCCTCAACACTGTCAGACTATTTACTGAATCTGCACTACTATTAATCGTGTCATAGTTCCCATCACCAATCTCTTTCCACTTATGACTGTATGACTGTAACTTGTTGCTGGCAATCCTTATGATTTATATTGATATATTGACCATCAATTGTGTTGTAAATGTTGTACCTTGATGAACGTATCTTTTCTTTTATGTACACTGAGAGCATCTGCACCAAGACAAATTCCTTGTGTGTCCAATCTCACTTGGCCAATAAAAAAAAATCTATTCTATTCTAAAGCCCTTTTTATGTGTACTCTTGTCTCCTCTTCTCTTTGACGATGTATCTATCTCCAACATTAGTACTGTTGTGTTTTGCTCATTTTTATTAATTAAAAAGAGAAAGAAAAGAAAAGAAAGATGGGAGGGAGAAAGAAAGAAAGAAAGAGAAAGAAAAAAAGAAAGAAAGAAAGAAAGAAAAAAACGTAGAGACTGAGAGAAAGAGAAAGAAAGAGAGGCAGAAAGAATAAAGAAAGAGGATGAGAGAAAAAGAAAGAAAATAGAGAGAGAAATAAAAAGAAAGCATATGGAAAGAGGATGAGAGAAAGAAAGAGAGGGTGACAGAAAGAAAGGAGAGAGAGAAAGAAAATAAGGAAGGGAGGAGGGAGGGAAAAAGGAAGGGAGGGAGGAAACCTTGCCTTGTCTCTTCCTTACCTACCCCCACCCCAATAGCTGCAAGAAAACAACTGTTTGCCCAATTTTGCAAATTGCATTAATTTCAGGGGCATCTGGGGCAGGGCTGGGTTCTATTTACCTTTACTACCGGTTCATATCGTACCCGCGCATGCGCAGAAGAGTTCTGATGACGTTTGGGTCAGTGGGCGGAGCCTCCTGCCAGTTTTACTACCGGTTCTATAGAACCGGTCCGAACAGGGGGCAATCCACCATTGATCTGGGGGTTGGGATAGATTTAAAAATTTATATCAAGTAACTGCATCACCAGAGCCTAGCTGTTGTGGTCCTCCAGCAGCCTGCAGAACTGGCAACGGAGTCAGACGGCGATGAGGCTGAGGTGGGGCCAGAGCCATTGGGAAGTGAGGTGCGGACTACAGAGCCTCCAGAGACTGATAGTAGTGAGGCAAAGGAACAGGAGGAGCCTGCTCCTAATGCACGCATGAGAAGAGCTGCCAGAAGGCAAGAGCAGCTCAAGCAAAGGGGACAACTTGGGAGTAGGGCCAAGAGATGATTGGCCCCTCCCATAAGGCTTAAAAGACTAGCAACGGCGTTTGGGCTTTGCCGGAAAACAACGTTGATAGCTTCGTCTTGTTGCATTTATTTCGTATCGGTGCCTTCTTTTTTTTTTTTTTATTTACATTTATATCCCGTCCTTCTCCGAAGACTCAGGGTGGCTTACAGTGTGTAAGGCAATAGTCTCATTCTATTTGTATATTTACAAAGTCAACTTATTGCTCCCCCGACAATCTGGGTCCTCATTTTACCTACCTTATAAAGGATGGAAGGCTGAGTCAATCTTGGGCCTGGTGGGATTCGAGCCTGCAGTAATTGCAGGCTGCTGTGTTTTAATAACAGGCTATCTTACAGCCTGAGCCACCACGGCCCTTCTGAACTTTTGCCAAGAAAGGCCTTTGGCAGTTTGCCTAATTGGACCAAGGTTTGCGATAGGATTGAGGAATTTGTGTTGGGAGGAATTTGCTTTAATTTAGTTAAACTATGCTGGGAATGAAATAATTCTCAGCTGTTCGAATAAAGTTTGTTCGTTTGTTTCACTGACTGAGTTTCCTACCACCTACCTGCCATGCCTGCAGTGCTTGTAAACAGAGATTTGAGGGCTCAATTGCGCAGCTGTGGCTGCCACCCTGGATTTTTTCTGACCATTCCCCACCCCCAGGGTGAAATCTATTTATTTATTTATTTATTTATTTATTTTATTAGATTTTTATACCGCCCTTCTCCCGAAGGACTCAGGGCGGTGTACAGCCAAATAAAATCCACAATATACACCATTAAAACATGACTAAAACCAAACATATTTCAAGATGGCCAAAATTTAAAACAATTTAAAACCCTAAAATATAAATAACCCCAATAAAAATTTAATAAAACTTTTAAGCCAGTCCCGCTTGAATAAATAGGTGCGTTTTCAGCTCACGGCGAAACGTCCAAAGATCAGGCACTTGACGTAAACCAGGGGGAAGTTCATTCCAAAGCGTAGGAGCTCCAACAGAGAAGGCCCTACTCCTGGGGGCCGCCAGCCGACATTGTTTGGCGGACGGCACCCTGAGAAGGCCCTCTCTGTGTGAGCGTACGGGTCGGTGGGAGGCATAAGGTAACAGCAGGCGGTCCTGTAAGTACCCGGGCCCTAAGCCATGGAGCGCTTTAAAGGTGGCAACCAGAATCTTAAAGCGCACCTGAAAGACCACAGGGAGCCAGTGCAGACTGCGCAGGAGTGGTGTTACATGGGAGCAACGAGTTGCTCCCACTATTACCCGCGCAGCTGCATTCTGGACTAGCTGCAGCCTCCGGGTGCACTTCAAGGGCAGCCCCATGTAGAGAGCATTGCAATAATAAATATAATAATATTTACCTTCCTTACCATGTGCACTTCCGGACCGGTATTCCAAGTGTGATCTTACCAAGGCATTATAAAGCAGCATTGACGCTTTAACACAACGCTGATCTTGATTCTGTCTCAGGGTTAATGCAGCCTAAGACTTAGGTTTGCGTTTTTGGCAGCTGCAGCACGCGGCCGGCTCATATTTAAGCCATTGTACTAGTGAATGATGGCGTGTCGCCTTTGACACGTGTGTTATAGGTTCGCCACCCCTGTCCTAAAATTTGACATTTCATCGGGATTTTAAAAAATCAATTTGGGGTGGGTGGGTGGGGGGTTAGTAGCCGATGGAACGCTTAGTTTCTTCTGAGTTGTGCATGTGGGATGAATTCTCCCCAGTGAGGGAGGGATGGTAGTATTCTATGAGCAATTTTGGTTTCAGATTGTCTCCGATTCAATTGGGGTTTCCCGATGGAACCTGTTCCTGCATCGCAAATGCCTGAATTGGATTTGAGGTCTCCAAGTCAGTTCAAGCAGCTCGGATGACTTCGGAGTCTAATGACTCCACTTGGGAACCCGAAATTAAATCAGGTCAGAACTCGCAAAGAAATCAAGAAGGCTGAGCCAGATTGCAAATCCACATGGAATCCCCTATTCAAATTAGATAGCCAACCTAGATTGAATGAACCATTTGTTCCGATTACCTACTGCGCCCTGGCTGGAGAAGGAGAAGAAGGAGCTGATAGTGTTCACAGTTTCCTTTTCCATCTTGCCTGTCTTTTTTTGAGCTTCAATTTGGGGTGGGGAGGATCCTTAGCCTTGCTAGAACTGATCCAGCATTGACAATATTACTTTGTTTGGGTAATGAAACATCTGCAAGAAAGCAACCAAGCTCAGAGAGCAGTAAGGACTCCTCAGTCTTCCTCCTCCTCCTCCTCCTCCTCCTCCTCCTCCTCCTCCTCCTCCTCCTCCTCCTCCTCCCAAGTCCCACTCCCTTCTAGTACAGATGATGTTACCTAGTTGGGTAAAGAAACATCTGCAAGAAGATAACCAAGGACCTGCAGTTGTTGTTATTGTCCTCCTCCTCCTCCTCCTCCCTCCCTCCCTCCCTTCTAGTACTGATAATATTACCTAGTTGGGTCGCGAAACATTTGCAAGAAAACCACCAAACTCAGAGAGCACCAGGGACCCTACAGTTCAACTCTAAGTTACAGATGTTCTCTTCTAAAGTCAGCTCTTGCAGTCTCCTCACCATACCACAGTGTGGCAGGGTGTCAGGTTTTGATTGAAACCTGCAGGGTTGTTGTTATCACAGGTAGCTTTCAACCTACTGTTGGGGCATCTCTGTTGTTGATATGAAGTAGCTCCTGACAACATGTGAGAGATTTGGGCATCCACTTGTTTGGTGTGTCTGCTTTTCATGCTATGCTTTTAACTCTTGGTTCGCTTGCCCTTAAAAATGAAGCTTAAATTCCTTGTATTCCATTTGTCTCTGGATCCAAAAGAATCAATTCTCTGTGGCTCAGACTGGTAAGACAGTCTGTTATTAACAGCAGCGGCTTGCAATTACTGCAGGTTCAAGTCCCACCAGGCCCAAGGTTGACTCAGCCTTCCATCCTTTATAAGGTAGGTAAAATGAGGACCCAGATTGTTGGGGGCAATAAGTTGACTTTGTATATAAATATACAAATAGGATGAAGACTATTGCTAACATAGTGTAAGCCGCCCTGAGTCTTCGGAGAAGGGTGGGATATAAATGCAAATAATAATAATAATAATAATAATAATAATAATTGTCTGGGCAATTGTGATCCTTGCTTGACACTTGGCAAAACTCTTATTTTATAGAGCTACCGTACATCTCCCCAAAAGATTGTGCAGTTGTGTGCAGTGACTTCAGCGTTGTTACAGAAAGCAGACAAAGGCAATTGACCTTAATATAAGAGTCTTACCTGCTGAGGTTATCCGATTCTGAGCCGGAAGACTTTAAAAACTAAAACAAATTTTTGGTTGGGTTTGGGAGAGTTTTGGTAGCTGAGAAAAAGTTTAGGCAGTCCTCAACTTGCAGCAGCAACCTAGCCACCAACATTTCTGTTGCAAAGCGAGACAGAGGTTACGTGAGTTTTGCTCCGTTTTACGGCTTTCCTCGCCGCGGCTGTTAAAGCGAATCAATGCAGTTGTGAAGTTAAGTGAATCCGGCTTCCCCATTGACTTTGCTTGTCAGAAGGTCGCAAAAGGCGATCGCATGACACCCCCTCCCTCGGGACACTGCAACCCGTCATAAGACCCGTACGGGTCTGGATGGGGAGAAACAGGCTCAAGCTCAATCCCTCCAAGACGGAGTGGCTGTGGATGCCGGCATCCCGGTACAGTCAGCTGAGTCCTCGGCTGACTGTTGGGAGCGAGTCATTGGCCCCGATGGAGAGGGTGCGCAACTTGGGCGTTCTCCTGGATGAACGGCTGTCTTTTGAAGACCACCTGACGGCCGTCTCCAGGAGAGCTTTCCACCAGGTTCGCCTGGTGCGCCAGTTGCGCCCCTTTCTAGACCGGGATGCCTTATGCACAGTCACTCACGCCCTCGTGACGTCTCGTCTGGATTACTGCAATGCTCTCTACATGGGGCTCCCCTTGAGGGGCATCCGGAGGCTTCAGTTAGTCCAGAACGCGGCTGCGCGGGTGATAGAGGGAGCCCCTCGTGGCTCCCGCGTGACACCTATCCTGCGCAGACTGCACTGGCTACCTGTGGCCTTCCGGGTGCGCTTCAAGGTTCTGGTGAACGTCTTCAAAGCGCTCCATGGCATAGGGCCGGGCTATTTACGGGACCGCCTACTGCTACCGAATACCTCCCACCGACCCGTGCGCTCTCACAGAGAGGGACTCCTCAGGGTGCCGTCGGCGCGACAGTGTCGTCTGGCGACGCCCAGGGGAAGAGCCTTCTCTGTGGGGGCTCCCGCCCTCTGGAACGAACTCCCCCCGGGACTCCGTCAACTTCCGGACCTCCGAACCTTTCGTCGCGAGCTTAAAACGCATTTATTCATCTGCGCAGGACTGGGTTAGTTTTTTAAATTTATGGGTTTTAATTGGGGGTTTTAAATGGGGTTTTAAATTGTATCTAAATTTTTAGGCCGTTATTGAATCAGTTTTTTATATAGTTTTTAATTTGTATTCTATGTATTGTGTTTTTATTGGCTGTGAACCGCCCTGAGTCCTTCGGGAGAAGGGCGGTATACAAATATAATAAATAAATAAATATGAGTCGGTTATTAAGAATCTGAATTTTGATCATGTGACCATGGGGATGCTGCAACGGTCGTAAGTGTGAAAACCGGGCATAAGGCACCTTTTAAAGGATGGTTGTAACTTTGATTGGTCGTTAAACGAACTGTTGTTACATTGAGGATTACCTATACTTGACCTGTGCTATTACATCTTCCAGTGGCTTTAGTAAAAATATGAGACAAGCAATAGAGTAACAGTAACAGTAACAGAGTTCGAAAGGACCTTGGAGGTCATCTAGTCCAGGGGTCCCCAACCTTTCGGATCTCAGGGACCACTACATTCATAATTTTAAATCCTGTGGACCACTAATATGATCTGCCTAATGACTGGCTGGGTGAGCGTGGCAAGGTGGTCATGTGACTGGTTGGGCATGGCCAACTCAATGTCACTCACGCTGAGGGGCGTCTCGCCAGCCTCTACTCGCCCCTCCCCTCCCACCCACTTCTTCCCTGCCCGCCTGGGCTCCTTAGGGCCCCAACAGGAAACAGTTGTTGGAGCTAAGCAGCCACCGTGAGAAAGAGTTGGCCAAACAGCTCAGTTCAAATTGGATCTGACTGAGAAGTCAGCAGAAGCACCTCACTGAGGACTAGGAGCATAGGCTTTCCAAGCAGAGGGAAGACCTGTGGGCGTGCAAGGTACATCGCAAAAAAGGCTCTAAGAGTTGTAAACCTAATCTTACGTAGCTTCTTCTCCAGAAACACTACACTACTTACCAGAGCTTATAAAACATTTGCTAGACCAATTCTTGAATACAGCTCACCTGTCTGGAACCTATACCATATTTTAGACATCAATACAATTGAACGTGTCCAGAAATATTTTACAAGAAGAGTTCTCCACTCCTCTGAATGTAACAAAATACCTTATGCCACCAGACTTGAAATCTTGGGTTTAGAAAACTTAGAATTCCGCCGCCTTCGACAGGACCTGTGTTTAACTCATAGAATCATCTATTGCAATGTCCTTCCTGTTGAAGACTACTTCAGCTTCAATCCCAACAATACAAGAGCAAACAATAGATTCAAATTTAATGTTAACTGCTTCAATCTTGATTGCAGAAAATATGACTTTTGTAACAGAGTTGTTAATGCTTGGAACGCACTACCTGATTCTGTGGTCTCTTCTCAAACTCCCAAAAGCTTTAACCAAAAACTGTCTACCATTGACCTCTCCCCATTCCTAAGAGGTCTGTAAGGGGCGTGCATAAGAGCACCAACGTGCCTACCATTCCTGTCCTATTGTTTTCTTTCATTATATCCAATTAATATAGTTATTACATACTTTATGTTATATATATATATTTGTTTTCTGAGGTTTTCGCGGGTGTTTGTATGTAGGTCTTTGGTTATTCGGGTTTTCTCCCGCGTAAAATTGGAATTGTCTTGGCGACGTTTCGACGAAGTCTCATTCGTCATCTTCAGGCTTCAGCTTCGTGCTTCTGGGAGCACCCAGAAGCACGAAGCACGAAGCTGAAGCCTGAAGATGACAAATGAGACTTCGTCAAACGCCGCCAAGACAATTCCAATTACTGAGAAAAAATAACCAAAGACATATATATATCTTCAGGCTTCAGCCGTGCTTCTGAGAGCAATGTTTTTGCTCCCAGAAGCACGAAGCATTGCTCCCAGAAGCACGAAGCTGAAGCCTTAAGATATATATATATGTCTTTGGTTATTCGGTTATTACCTCAGAAAACAAATATATATATATAATATATATATATTATATATATATATATATAATATAGTTACTTTCATGCTTATGCTTATATATACTGTTGTGACAAAATAAATAAATAATAAATAAATAAATAAAAGGCCAGGTACCGGCGCCTGGAGGCTCAATGGGCTGAGATGGTCAGCCAGTTCCAGGCCATGAGGCAGTCCCACTGGAATGAGGCCCTCCGGCTCTTTGCCACCAGCAGCACTTCCCTCCAGCCTTCGGCCAAAGCCCTACACCAGGAGGCTGAAGCAGACCCCAAGTTGAATTTCTGCCCCCCTGCGACCCACACAAAAAGACCCCAAAGGGGGAGACTCTCTGCAACAACACAAACATTCATTGCACGTATCTGACCCAGGGGCCGTAGTTTGAGGATCCCTGATTTAGTGCAATATAAAAAAATGCAAATAATTTTTCTGGGGACCACCAGAAATTTCTCACGGACCACCAGTGGTCCACAGACCACCGGTTGGTGACCGCTGATCTAGTCCAACCTCCCGCTCACGCAGGAGACTTATACTAGGGTTTCGAACTGCCGAACTGTTGACCTTTCTGATCGGCGAGCTCAGCGTCTTAGCCACTGAGCCACCTACGTTACCTATACGATGAATACAGGTAGTCCTCGACTTACAACGGTTCATTTAGTGACTGTTCAAAGTCACAACGGCCCTGAGGGGGGGGAAAAAGCGACTTACGACCGTTTTTCGCACTTGCGAACCGTTGCAGCATCCCCGTTACTCAAAATTCAGCTCCCTGGCAACCGAGTTTTATTTATGACCGTTGCAGCGTCCGGGGGAGTTCCTGCGATCCCCCTTCAC
Source organism: Ahaetulla prasina (assembly GCF_028640845.1). Taxonomy (NCBI): domain Eukaryota; kingdom Metazoa; phylum Chordata; class Lepidosauria; order Squamata; family Colubridae; genus Ahaetulla; species Ahaetulla prasina. The sequence continues at coordinate 223,988,067 of NC_080541.1, read as the reverse complement.
AGCCTTCTGACAAGCAAAGTCAAAAGGGAAGCCAGATCCACTTAATGACCGTGCGGCTAATTTAACAAATGTGGCATGCGGGGTTCTGCGATGGGGCGAAATTCGCTTAACGAATGTTTCCCTTAGCAACAAAAATGGGATGTGTGTGCGCTCATTTGCGGCCGTAAGTCGAGGACTACCCGCCTTATCCTCAGTCACACCGGGATCAGAGGTGGGTTTCAGCAGGTTCTGACCAGTTCTGAAGAACCGGTAGTGGAAATTATGAATAGTTCAGAGAACCGGTAGTAAAAATTCTGACTGGCGCTGCCCCCGTCTATTCTCTGCCTCCCGAGTCCCAGCTGATCGGGAGGAAATGGGGATTTTTGCAGTAACCTTCCCCTGGAGTGGGGTGGGAATGGAGATTTTACAGTATTCTTCCCCTGCCACAGATCAAACGGCTACAAAATGTGGAAATTAAAAATAAATGAAAGTGGCCAAGGATTTGTTTCCTTTCCACTTCAAAAACAGAAGGGGGGGGGGGGGAGAGAGAGAGAGATATGAACGGAGAGAAATTCCTGGAACCTTTAAAACTAATCAATTTTATTGTATCGTAAGACGCTTTGGATCAAGCCTGGGTCATCACAGGAATGGAGCAAATTACCCAGGGAGCTTTTAAAAGTACGTGTAATTCTAGGACAGAGGGGAAAATGGGGGGAGAGGGGAGGAAGGAGAGCGGGAGCAGAAGGAGGTGGCGAGAACAAAAGAGCTTAGCAAAAGGTCATAAATAAAACGTGCTTCTGAAGCTTCGCCTTATGCAATATTGTAAAGTCATTGGAGAACTTTACAGTGATCTGTGAAAGATCAGGAACTCTGTTGGGAAGTTTGTAGTCCGGATACTATCCGGGGGCGGGGTGGTGGTGGGGTGGGATGGGGAGAAAGATGATGATGTTATAACATGCATTATGTCATTCATCCTCCCTTCCCTTCCCTTCCCTTCCCTTCCCTTCCCTTCCCTTCCCTCTTCCCTTCCCTTCCCTTCTCTTCCGTCTTTCTTTCCTTCCTTCCTCCCTCCCTCCCTCCCTCCCATCTTTCTCCCACCTTTCCCATCTCCTCCCTTCTTCCATCTCCTTCCTCCCTCCCTCCCTCTCATCTCATTTCTTCCTCTCATCTCCTTTCTCTTCCTCCCTCCTCCCTTCTTTTCTCCCTCCTTCCTTCCCTCCCTTTCTTCTTCCATCGCCTCCTGTTGTACCTTGATGAACGTATCTTTTCTTTTATGTACACTGAGAGCATCTGCACCAAGACAAATTCCTTGTGTGTCCAATCACACTTGGCCAATAAAGAATTCTATTCTATTCTATTCTATTCTATTCTATTCTATTCTATTCTATTCTATTCTATTCTATTCTATTCTATTCTATTCTTCCCTCCCTCTCTTTCTTCCCCTCTATTTATTCAGTGAGTCTTTAACTAAGTTATCTTGGATTGTGGGCATTACATTTAAGGAACTCTGCTTTTCAAATCTATCCACGTTGATGGCTTAATGATGATACTTCAGAGCGAATGTGATCAGATTTACCAGAATAAGGAGCCAAACCTTAGAAATTTTTTTAAGGAAAAAAACAAAACCTATCTATTTCCAAAAGAGCATCGGAGTCACGTTCATCTTCTGAACATCTCAATCGTTTTGTTTTTTTCAGCGGTTGGTAGGAAAACAGGCAGACCCTCTGCAAAATAATCATCGTTTTGGTTGCAGGTTGGGGTATATGGAAAACATAATTGTTTTTCCCCCCCATCCCATACTTCAAAAGAGCATCAGAAAAAGCAATTGAATGAATGGAATTGAATCTAATTGGAGAGAATGGTCCAATTAGGTTAGAAGCACAGGAACTGCTTCGCCTTCTCTATTCTGTTTTTGCCTTTTCTTCTCTTTGTTAATTCTGTCTCCTCTGAGTTGGACAGATTGGGGAGGGGGAAAAACAGTGCTGTTTGCCTCAGTTCTCCTTCTTGCAACCAGCGCCGCCTCTCCTTCCCATATCCCCATTTAGACTTTCGCTAAAACCTTTCTTTTCCCACTACAATCCATCGGTCTGAGAAGTTAAATTCCTTGCGGTGTTGCTTTTGTCATCCCTTCCTTGACCGGGATGCCTTATGCACAGTCACTCACACTCTGGTCACGTCTCGGTTGGATTACTGCAATGCTCTCTACATGGGGCTGCCCTTGAGGTGCACCCGGAGGCTACAGTTAGTCCAGAATGCGGCTGCGCGAATAGTAACGGGAGCCGCTCGCGGCTCCCATGTAACATCACTGCTGCGTAGTCTGCACTGGCTTCCTGTGGTCTCTCGGGTGCGCTTCAAGATTTTGGTTACCACCTTCAAAGCGCTCCATGGCTTAGGACCCGGGTACTTACGAGACCGCCTGCTGTTACCCTATGTCTCCCATCGACCGGTACGCTCTCACAGAGAGGGTCTCCTCAGGGTGCCGTCCGCCAAACAGTGTCGGCTGGCGGCCCCCAGGAGTAGGGCCTTCTCTGTTGGAGCATCGATGCTCTGGAATGAACTTCCCCCTGGCCTACGTCAAGTGCCTGATCTTCGGACCTTCCGTCGTGAGCTAAAAACATATTTATTTATTCAAGCGGGACTGGCATAATGGTTTTAATAGTTTTAATCTTAAAGTGGGGTTTTTATTGGGTTTTTTAAATTTTTTATAATTTTAAATTTAAACTTTTAATTATCAGCCTTTTGTAATTTGCTAGGTTTTAATTGTTGGTTTTAATTGTATATGTATTGTGTTTTATCTTTGGCTGTACACCGCCCTGAGTCCTTCGGGAGAAGGGCGGTATAAAAATTTAATAAATAATAATAAATAATAATAATAATCTCACAGGTGGCAGGCAGAGCCCTCTCTCTGGGTACGCCAGCCGTCGGCCCAGCCCAGCTCCACCATGCATGTGTGCGCGCCTCCCACCGGCCAGCTGGTCTTCGGGTCTCAGCCGCGCATGCGCGAGGGTGAGGCACATGAGTGGTGGGTGCTCGCATTGCATTTGGGGGGCCTCACGTGGTGCCCCCACGCCCTGTTTTGGCTTCCAAGTTGGTGCAGGAGGCCTTCCAGGTCCAAAACGGGGTGCAGGGGAGCTGCATGGCTCCCCTGTGCCCTGTTTTGGGTGTGGAAGGTCTCCTGCACCACCCAGGAAGCCAAAAATGGGTGTGTGGGGGGGTGGGCAGGGCTAGGGGTGAAATCCAGCAGGTTTTGACAAGTTCTGGAGAACCGGCAGTTGGAAATTTTGAATAGTTCAGAGAACCGGCAAATACCTCCTCTGGCTGGCCCCAGAGTAGGGGAAGGAATGGAGATTTCGCAATATTCCCTTCCCCCCAGGAGTGGGAAGGGAATGGAGATTTTGCAGTATCCTTCCCCTGCCACGTCCAACAAGCCACACCCACAGAACCAGTAGTAAAAAAGTTTGGATTTCACCACTGGGCAAGGCACATGCGGGGCGGGATTGTGCGTGCATGCATGGGGGGGCGGGGGGGTTACATGGGGGGTTCCACGCACGCATTGTATTATGGGCACGGGGGTACTTTTGGCGCGTGACAACAAAAAAGTTAGCCATCGCTGCTCTATAATAATAGAACGGCGCTCGTCTAACGCAACTGATGGAAAGGAGATGGCGAACGGACAACAAAAGAGCCACGGCTGCATGTAATTAACCTCTTGGGATTCAATGTCACCAGAAAGAGGAACAGCCATTAAATTGGCATGGCTTTTAAAGAGGAGAGGAGAGGCCGGCTGGTTGAAAGCTATTTGAGGATTTAGCCGCTGCTTCAAGGTTGAAGAGGAGCTGGCCTTGAAACTTCAAATGCAGAGGAGCAGCGGCAGGAGGTGGGCGTGAGGCTATCTCAGTCCCCACTTTTAAGAATATCATAAATGCATCCAATCTGGCCGTTGTGCGAAGCAAAATGACAGATTAAGGGGTCTCCTTAAATCAATCCAATGAGGAGTCTCTTAATTTTTTTTATTTCTGCATTAGATTTTCATCCCGCTTTCATTACTTTACATGGAACTCAAGGTGGTGAGGACACTTAATACGCCTTAATACGCCTTCTTTGTCTTATTCCCCACCCCCCAACAACAATCCTGTGAGATGGGCTGGACTGATGGAGAGAGTGACTGGCCCAAAGTGACCATTGGTTTTTTTCCATGCCTAAGGTCTGGACTAGAACTCGCTGTCTCCTGATGATTGACCCAAAGTTACCCAGTGTATTTTTATGCCTAAGGCAGAACTAGAACTCCCAGTGTCTTGATGATTGGCCCAAAGTCACCCAATCAGCTTTCATGCCTCAGGCAGGACTCCCAGTGTCTTGATGATGATTGGCCCAAGTCACCCAATCAGGTTTCATGCCTCAGGCAGGACTAGAACTCCCAGTGTCTTGATGATGATTGGTGCAAAGTTACCCAATGGGTTTTCATGCCTAAGACAGAGCTAGAACTTATGGTCTTCTAGTTTGGCTCCTGATTGGCTCCCTGCCTCCTTCACTCGCTGTTCTGATTCGTTGTTTTTGGATCCTCAGGTGTGCTTCTTAGTTTTCACAATTTGTCAATTCTAACTTGTAAAATTTGAAGCTGCTCTGTTGATTTATTTTATTATTATTATTATTATTATTATTTAGATTTTTATACCGCCCTTCTCCCGAAGGACTCAGGGCGGTGTACAGCCAATATAAAACAATAACAGTGTACAATTAAAACAGAGAATTAAAAAACTTATTATATAATTGGCCAAAATTTAAAATGTTTAAACCTAAAAACCCTTAAAATTCATATAAATTACAACCCAGTTAAAATTAATATTTAAAATCAAAAATTTAAGAATTTAAAAAGTTTAAGCCAGTCCCGCTCGAATAAATAAGTGCGTTTTCAGCTCGCGGTGGAAGGTCCGAAGGTCAGGCAATTGACGCAAACTAGGGGGGAGTTCGTTCCAGAGGGTAGGAGCCCCCACAGAGAAGGATCTTCCCCTGGGGGCCGCCAGCCGACATTGCTTGGCAGACAGCACCCTGAGAAGTCCCTCTCTGTGCGAGCGTACGGGTCAGTGGGAGGCATGAGGTAACAGCAGGCGGTCCCGTAAGTACCCAGGCCCTAAGCCATGGAGCACTTTAAAGGTAGTAACCAGAACCTTAAAGTGCACCCGATAGACCACAGGCAGCCAGTGCAGTCTGCGCAGGAGCGGTGTTACATGGGAGCCACGTGTGGCTCCCTCTATCACCCGCGCAGCTGCATTCTGAACTAACTGAAGCCTCCGAGTGCACTTCAGGGGGAGCCCCATGTAGAGAGCATTGCAATAGTCCAAGCGAGAGGTGACAAGAGCATGAGTGACCGTGCATAAGGCATCCCGGTCAAGGAAGGGGTGCAACTGGCGAACCAAGCGAACCTGGTAAAAAGCTCTCCTGGAGACGGCTGTCAAATGATCTTCAAACGACAGCCATCCATCCAGGAGAACACCCAAGTTGCGCACCCTTTCCATTGGGGCCAATGACTCGCCCCCAACAGTCAGGGTTGGTGTTTTGAATTCCATTTTATTTTAATCATACTCTTAGGTTTAATTAAGCCGAGCCACCAAAAAGCATCACAATCAAGATGGGTAGACAATTGAATGAAGAAATCAATAATACAAAATGTCCGTTTATTTCTTTATTAGATTGGTAAATGTCAATCAATAAAACAGAACGTTCATTTATTTCTTCATTAGATTTTTGAAGGTCCATAATAGGCTGAGACCAAGCACTCAGTTGACCCCATCCTTGACCAAGAACCCCCTGTCTCTTTCTGAAGCTGTGCAATATCCATTAGTTGACTGGGATAGGCTGGTTTCAATTGGTGACATGATAGCAATGTTCCAATATTTGAGGGGATGCTATGAAGAGAAGAGAAGAGAAGAGAAGAGAAGAGAAGAGAAGAGAAGAGAAGAGAAGAGAAGAGAAGAGAAGAAGGAAGAGAAGAGAAGAGAAGAGAAGAAGGAATAGAAGAGAAGAGGGAAGGGAAGGGAAGGGAAGAGAAGAGAAGAGGGAAGAGAAGAGGGAATAGAAGAGAAGAGAAGAGAAGAAGGAAGAGAAGAGAAGAGAAGAAGGAAGAGAAGAGAAGAGAAGACAAGAGAAGAGAAGAGAAGAGAAGAGAAGAGAAGACAAAATGGAATAGAAGAGAAGAGAAGAAGGAACACAAAAGAAGACAAAAGAAGACAAGAGAATAGAATAGAATAGAACAGAGAACAGACTAGAACAGAACAGAACAGAACAAAATAGAATAGAAAACAGAACAGAACAGAATTAAATCTACGGTGCCTTCCAATCACTCTTGACTGCTGGTAACAGTCTGGATGAGTCTCTACAAACTTATCAGAAGTGATTTGCTGTTGCCTGTTTGTTTGTTTTTTGTTTGTTTGTTTGTTTGTTTGTTTGTTTGTTTGTTTGTTTAATTTATTGACCGCCCATCTTACTGTAGAGTAACTCTGGGCAGTCTACAGACATAAAAATATGTCTATACATACACAGTGAAAACATAAATATACATATATGCAATTAACCTTCGCGGCGAAGGTTGTAGAGAGTATGGTGGCATATCAGTTTCCTCTGCACCTGGATGAAACTGTCTATCTAGACCCGTTCCAGTCCGGCTTCCAACCCGGTTACAGCACTGAGACGGCTTTGGTCGCGTTGGTGGATGATCTCTGGAGGGCCAGGGATAGGGGTTGTTCCTCTGCCCTGGTCCTATTAGACCTCTCAGCGGCTTTCGATACCATCGACCATGGTATCTTGCTGTGCCGGTTGGGGGGATTGGGAGTGGGAGGCACCGTTTATCGGTGGTTCTCCTCCTATCTCTCCGACCGGTCGCAGACGGTGTTGACAGGGGGGCAGAGGTCGGCCCCGAGGCGCCTCACTTGTGGGGTGCCGCAGGGGTCGATTCTCTCGCCCCTTCTGTTCAACATCTATATGAAGCCGCTGGGTGAGATCATCAGTGGCTTCGGTGTGAGGTACCAGCTGTACGCTGATGACACCCAGCTGTACTTTTCACACGGGCCACCCCAATGAAGCTATCAAGTGCTGTCCCGGTGTTTGGAGGCCGACGGGTCTGGATGGGGAGAAACAGGCTCAAGCTCAATCCCTCCAAGACTGAGTGGCTGTGGATGCGGCATCCCGGTACAGTCAGCTGAGTCCTCGGCTGACTGTTGGGGGCGAGACATTGGCCCCGATGGAGAGGGTGCGCAATCTGGGCGTTCTCCTGGATGAACGGCTGTCTTTTGAAGACCATTTGACGGCCGTCTCCAGGAGAGCTTTTCACCAGGTTCGCCTGGTGCGCCAGTTGCGCCTTTCTAGACCGGGATGCCTTATGCACGGTCACCACGCCTCGTGACGCCTCGCCTGGATTACTGCAATGCTCTACATGGGGCTCCCTTGAGGGGCATCCGGAGGCTTCAGTTGGTCCAGAATGCGGCTGCGCTGGTGATAGAGGAGCCTCGGGGCTCCCGTGTTACACCTATCCTGCGCAGACTGCACTGGCTACCTGTGGCCTTCCGGGTGCGCTTCAAGGTGTTGGTGACAATCTTTAAAGCGCCCATGGCATAGGGCCGGGCTATTTACGGGACCGCCTACTGCTTCCAAATACCTCTCACCGACCGTGCGCTCCCACAGAGGGACTCCTCAGGGTGCCGTCAGCTAGGCAGTGCCGTCTGGCGACACCCAGGAAGGGCCTTCTGTGGGGCTCCCACCCTCTGGAACGAACTCCCCCCAGGACTTCGTCAACTTCCGGACCTCCGAACCTTTCGTCGCGAGCTTAAAACACACTTATTCATCTGCGCGGGACTGGATTAGATTTTAAAGTTATTGGTTTTAAGGGGTTTTTTATTATTTATATTGTTTTTAAATTAGGCAATAGAATAAGTTTTTTAATTGTTGTTTTTTAATTTGTATTTATATGTATTTTAACTGCCTGTGAACCGCCCTGAGTCCTTAGGGAGATAGGGCGGTATATAAATTTGAAAAATAAAATAAAAATAAATAAATATACATATAAGATACGCATATACAATGTCTATACATATCCGTACAATTAAAACATAAAAATTTCTTCCTGAAATGTTCATGCCAAAGACAGAACTACAGCTCCCACTCTCCTGGTTTCTAGCCCAATGCTTCTAAACCTGCTCTCTTTAATTTAATGCTAAATTATACTGTCGGCTGATGGCAGTTTTGACTTTGGCAAGTCAAACTGTTTATGGGGGAGCTGACAGAACGTGAACTGTTTACTTAAAATCAATCAATTGTCACAGATCATGATTTTTATCGTTGCTGTACGAAGAACTGCGTTAGAAGCGTCCTTTGCCAGTTTGTGTGGTGCTAAAAGGTTGCTAACACAATGCCCAGACATGGGGCTGGCAGCTCAAAAATCCCTTGGTAGTGCTGTAGGAATTAAAATATTAAGTACCACATTTGTACGCCTATAATAGATATTTGTAACCGGCTATTTATAACAGCTATTTCCTCTCCCCGGATTAGGAGGAGGCAGGAATAAAGAATTGAAATGTTTGTACAGTAATTTTAACGCCAGGCATTATGTGTCAGTTTTCTATGCAGTGAAAATGATCATTAGTCCAATGGAAAATCATTATGTTTTCATCGCCTAGATATTTCTGTGTTTTTTGTTTTTGTTTTTTAAGAAAGAAACTGGTTGTTCAGCTAATTGATGGCAAAACACAGTTCCGAGTGTGATATTTTTCTCTAAAGGGTGGTACCTATTTTAAGTGGCAAAAAAATTATTTCAGATATTAATTCAGCTCCAAAAAATGAGTTGGCTTTGTTGTTTATATACGTTCTTTTGAATTATATGTCATTTATATAAAGTTGAACAATCTTGTCTTGGTCCTAGTACAGGAGGAGAAGGAAAAGGGAGGGGAAGAAGAAGAAGAAGGAGGAGGAGGAGGAGGAGGAGGAGGAGGAGGAGGAGGAGGAGGAGGAGGAGGAGGAGGAGGAGGAGAGGAAGAAATAGCTGAGAAAGGAGGAGAAAAAGGAGAAAGTGAAACTGAGGAATCTGTTTGAGTTGTCACCCTTAAGTGACAACATTTATAACTGGCATATTTCTATGTTTTTATGAACGCATTTAGAAATGGAAAAATGGAGGATGATTAAATCTGCATTCACCCTAATAGACAGACAGTTTGTTTGGAAATGAAATGGTTCCATCACAGCAAATTTAAGAACGATTGAGTTCTGAGAGCAAACATTTTTCATAGTGAAAAACTACCAAGTTTTACCAAGCAATTATCACCTAATTACTTGTCTGCCAACAAGGTTCAAACTTTTTGCAAGAATACTGGCAAATTCAGTATTCAGTCATCTGGTGGAAAACAGTTTATATCCAGTAGAACAAAAAGGAAATTATAAAAAATTAAGAAGAATATAAGCTCAGGAACATAAAAAGATTTAAAACATACGCAGGTCTACATAAAGAAGCATCTGCTGTCTGGAACAAGGAGGAGGAGGAGGAGGAGGAGGAGGAGGAGGAGGAGGAGGAGGAGGAGGAGGAGGAGGAGGAGGAGGAGGAGGAGGAATAATAATCAACTCAGCTGACTGAGTTTCATGTTTAATGAATAAAGTAAATAATAGTAGTAGTAGTAGTAGTAGTAATAATAATAATAATAATAAGAAGAAGAAGAAGAAGAAGAAGAAGTTTTGAATGTTCAGTTAACTGAGTTTCATGTTTAATGAATAAAGTAAACAACAACTTGATAATGAAAGATCCAGAAAAGGGCACAGAACCAATCAACTATCACCTAATTACTTGTCTGCCAACAAGGTTCAAACTTTTTACAAGAATACTGGCAAATTCAGTATTCAGTCATCTGGTGGAAAACAGTTTATATCCAGTAGAACAAAAAGGAAATTATAAAAAATTAAGAAGAATAAAAGATCAGCTGCTCATTGACAAAATGGTACTAAGAAATGTAAAAAAAAAAAGAATTAAAATATGGCATGGATTGATTACAAGAAGGCATTTGACTCATTACCCCACAGTTGGATTAACACCTGTCTGGAAAAAATTGGAATCAGCAAAAATATTTGCATATTTTTGAAAGCAACTATGCAAAAATGGAAAACAGTTCTAACAGCAAATGGGGAGAACGTTGGTGAAGTCAACATCAGACGAGGAATCTTCCAGGGGGACTCACTTTCACCACTACTGTTCAACATCGCATTAATTCCACTGACAATAATCCTACGAAACACAAAACTGGGATACCAAATCTCAAGCCAACATGGCAAGGTAAACCATCTACTATACATGGATGACTTAAAAATGTATGCAAAAAGCCCCCAACTGAACTTAAATCAATACTCAACACAGTTCAACTGTTCAGCAGCAACATCAAAATGAACTTTGGACTTGAAAAATGTGCTATATTATCCACGCAGCAAGGAAAAATGGAAAAAATAGAAGGAATAGAACTGGGAAATGGAAACATAGTAAAAGCGTTAGCAAAGGATGATGGTTACAAATACGTAGGCATATTGGAAACAGATAACATCTTGAATGGAAAAGTCGAAGAGTCAACGCAAAAGGAATACATCAGGAGGGTCTGTAAAATTTTAAAATCAGCGCTGAATGCTGGACACATAATTAAAGCCATTAATACATGGGCAGTTCCAGTGATACACTACTCAGCTGGAATCATCAACTGGACTTTGGCTGAACTGGAAAACTTGGTCCGGAAAATGCACAAACCTTTGAATATGTACCATGCTTTACATCCACGAAGTGACATCGACAGGTTGTGCCTGCCAAGAAAAATAGGGAGCAGAGGATTATTGGAAATCCATCAAACTGTTGAAGAAGAAAAATGAAGTTTGAATGATTATGTGAACCAAAGTACAGAAAAATTGCTGCAGGCTGTGAAAATGGAGAACATTATAAAAACAACAGAAACAAAGGCAGAATATAAGGAAAAACAGCTGGATGACAGATTGAATAGATGGAAAATCAAAGCTTTGCATGGACAGCACTTGAAAAACATTGAAGGAAAATGTGATGACAACTTTACACGGGCATGGCTTAAGATGGGAACCATCAAGAAAGAAACGGAAGGTTTAATACTTGCTGCTCAAGAACAAGCACTACAAACGAATGCCATGAAAATGAAGCTACAAAAAATCCACCGACAATCCAAACTGCCAACTTTGCAACAACAAAGTCGAAACTGTTTCACATTTCATATGTGAATGCAGCAAAATCGCACAAAGTGATTACAAAGCTAGACAGGACCGAGTTGCTAAATTAACTCACTGGTCATTATGTAAAAAATACGGCTTGCCTGTATCCAAAAAGTCATGGGAACATAACGTGGAAAAAGTTATAGAAAATGAGAAGGTGAAGATCTTGTGGGACTTTTGAATACAGACGAATCGACATTTGGAACACAACACACCAGATATCACAGTTGTCGAAAACTGAAATGTACAATTTATTGACATCGCAGTACCAGGAGATGCCAGAGTCGAAGAAAAAGAACTGGAAAAAATCATGAAATATTGCGACCTGGCCATTGAAACTATACGGCTATGGATGAAACATGTAACAGTGATACCCATTGTCATTGCGGCACTTGGTACCATGTCCAAGAATTTTACAAAACACATCAAGAAATTGCAGCTTTCTGCAATAACACCAGTGGAACTCCGAAAAACTGTGCTACTTGGAACATCATATAGAATAGAATAGAATAGAATAGAATAGAATAGAATAGAATAGAATAAAAAATTTTATTGGCCAAGTGTGATTGGACACACAAGGAATTTGTCTTGGTGCATATGCTCTCAGTATACATAAAAGAAATAGAATAGAATAGAGTAGAGAATATATTACAGAATAGAATAGAATAGAATAGAATAGAATAGAATAGAATAGAATAGAGAATATATTACAGAATAGAATAGAATAGAATAGAATAGAATAGAATAGAATAGAATAGAATAGAATAGAATTCTTTATTGACCAAGTGTGATTGGACACACAAGGAATTTCTCTTGGTGCATATGCTCTCAGTATACATAAAAGAAATAGAATAGAATAGAATAGAGAATATATTACAGAATAGAATAGAATAGAATAGAATAGAATAGAATAGAATAGAATAGAATAGAATAGAATAGAATAGAATAGAATTTTTTATTGGCCAAGTGTGATTGGACACACAAGGAATTTGTCTTGGTGCATACGCTCTCAGTATATATTTTAAGAAGGTACTTGGTTGATACCTAGGACACTGGCAGCAACCCGTATCAACCATTAGCACCAGTCAATCGTATTTGTGACACATTTTTAAATGTTCAGCTGACTTGAGTTTCATGTTTAATGAATACAAGAGATAATAATAATAATGAGGGGGGAACTGAGGCACAGAAAGTAGAGACAGCGATAATGATTGTAATAAAGAGACATTATCCAAAGCCTTGTTAGGAGTGAGACAGCATTATTGCAAAGGTGAACTGAATTACACACTGTGTGTGTGTGTGTGTGTGTTGTGTGTTTATTAGTAAGATGTTCGGTACAAAATGTTCAGGTCTTGGTTTTCATGGAAGACGGCAGGTAATTAAGAAGAAGAGCAAGCGCCCCTTTTCAGGAAAGATTCAGCTTCATGAAATATTTAGTGTAAGAGTTAATGGGCTGCCATCTTTACACCGAGGAAAATGCCAAATTACGACTTCCTTCTTTTCCATCAATTACATCTCCCACCCTTGTCCCCTTTTATGCCTCACTTTTCATTTTATGCAAATAAAAAAGGTGCCGTAAAAAGGAAGAGGAATGAAGTGAGGATTCTTTCGACAATCCGCCGAAGGAAAGGCCAACGAATTGTAAAAAAATAATGAGCTGGCAAGCAGCTCAAGATACGGATTAAATTGAATTAAACTGGCGTTGAGCACCAGATAAAATGCTTTACGAGAAGCTTGGTGAACCTCGTCAGCTGATCCTTCTTTTTAAACTCACATCCCAGGCAGAATAAAACAGAAAATATAATTATAATATAATATAATATTGATGCCAACTGATCAAAATATTAGTAGAAGGCCAGCAGGGGGCAACACTGGCTGATCTTGTCTGGACTTAGAAGTTAAGCAAGGATGATCTTGATTGATTCATCTTTGGATGTGACACCACCAGGAGATCTCAGGACTGGGAAGTCGGAAAACAACAAAAAAAAAGCCTTAGAAAAAATTAGTGCAACACTTCTTTGCATATCATTATCAAAGAAAAGTATAGGTAGTCCTCAACTTACAACAGTTCATTTAGTGACCGTTCGAAGTTACAGCAGCGCTGAAAAAAAGTGACGTAGGACCATTTTTCACACTTACCATCATTGCAGCCGGCAGCGGGTTTCATATTTTGCTACCACCGGTTCGCCACAAGCGTGCACACTCACTTCATGCACGCACGCAAATTCCCTGCATGAGCCCGGCCTCAAAAACATGCCTAAAAAGGATGGCATAGCACCGGGGCAATCTCCGCTACCGGTTCGCCTGAACCGATATGAACCGGCTGAATCCCACCTGATTGCAGCATCTCCAAGATCTGCTGATCAAAATTCAGATGCTTGGCAACTGATTCGTATTTACGATGGCTGCAAATTTTCCGGAGTCATGGGATCAACGTTTGCAACTTTCTGATGAGCAAAGTCAATGGGGAAGCCAGATTCGCTTCAAAACTGTTCTGTCCCCCTCGCTTCAGTCCGAGCGATGACTTAATTAGCCGGCACTATCAGCTCTGGCAGCAAACTAGCGAGCGTCTGCCAAGTGACTCTGTTATCTCCCTTGATGCCGATGAGTCACCCAGGAACGAACAGTACTTCAGCTCTAGTCAAGCAGTTGATTTGCCTGCTACAAAGAGGCATAGCAGCCCTTGCTGCTTTTATATCCTGTGGGGTGTGGCTCCATGACTCAGCACTTCCTAGGCCTGCCCCACCCCTGCTTCTGCTGTTCCCACCTCTCCTGCCTACGAAAACTAGGGTCCAGCCAGGCCTGATTGCCATCAGCCGGGTCTGGAGGCATGGCCTGGGGGGGGGGGAAAGAGTCAGGGGATGGAGGCCTCGTTATCTCCTCCACCTGGCCTGCCTCTGGCTCCTGGAGCTGAGCCAGGGAAGCCGGTGCTCCCGAGGTAAGTCCTGACGGCCTTTCCCCCTCACTTTCCAAGTCACTTTCTGGCAGGGGGCCCTGCTCGGGGGGCACAGACACAACAACAACGATGTTGCTAACTTAACAACCATAGCGATTCAATTATCAGCTGTGGCAAGAAAAGTTGTAGAATGGGGCAAAACTGACTTTGCTCTCGTGTTTCACAACGGAAATGTTGGGTTCCGTTGTGGCCATAAGTTGAGGACTACCTGTGGTTTTGCAATCACATGCTTGCTAAGAAATGCATTCATCCAGAGAAAGATTCAACTGTCTGGAACCTACAATGCAGAATTACCCTTTGGGCTCCATCCACTAAGTTGTTGCCAACAGCTCAGCTGTCAATTTTAGTTGTTTTCCCATGTAGTTTTGGTAAGAAAATTATCATGGGTCTTTAAAGAGCCATCTCTCTCTTTATCTTTAAAAAGAATTTGAATAATCTTTGGATAGCAGGAATGGGAATTGGGCCTTTCCTTTTCCTTTTCCTTTCCTTTTCCTTTCCTTTCCTTTCCTTTCCTTTCCTTCTTTCCCTTCCTATTTTGCTTCCTTTCTTTTCCTTTCCTTTCCTTTCCTTTCCTTTCCTTTCTTCCTATTTTTCTTTTCTTTTCCTTTCCTTTCCTTTCCTTTCCTTTCCTTTCCTTTCCATTCTTCCTATTTTTCCTTTCCTTTCCTTTCCTTTCCATTCTTCCTATTTTTCTTTTCTTTTCCTTCCCTTTCCTTCCCTTCCCTTCCCTTCCCTTCCCTTCCCTTCCTTTCCTTTCCTTTCTTTTCTTTTCCTTTCCTTTCTTTTCCTTCCCTTACTTTCCCTTCCCTATTTTTCTCCTTTTCCTTTCCTTTCCTTTCCTTCTATTTTTCTCCTTTTCCTTCTCTTCCATTCTATTTTTCTCCTTTTCCTTTCCTTTCCTTTCCTTTCCTTCTATTTTTCTTCCTTTCCTTTCCTTTCCTTTCCTTTCCTTCTATTTTTCTTCCTTTCCTTTCCTTTCCTTTCCTTTCCTTTCCTTTCCTTCCCTTCCCTTCCCTTCCCTTCCCTTCCCTTCCTTCCCTTCCCTTCCCTTCCCTTCCCTTCCCTTCCCTTCCCTTCCTTTCCTTTCCTTTCCTTTCCTTTCCTTTCCTTCCCTTCCCTTCCCTTCCCTTCCCTTCCCTTCCCTTCCCTTCCCTTCCTTATTGATTTTATAATTGATTTGCTTAATTTCCCACCTTTCTTCCTAAGCAAAGCCTCGAGGCGGCTAGCCACGATCCAAATGCAGAATACGAACCTGCCAGAAAACGAGGGAAACAAACAGCTTAAATTTTTTTTAAAAAAATCATAATATAAGGCAGCCCAATGAGGGCAGATGTCCTGCAGAAAAGCAAAGGGCTATAAAACGCAGGGAAGCATGCGGATTAATGGATATAAATACAGATGCCAGGTCTGGCGGCAACATATGCTGGCTGGAAGGGAATTTGGCCACACAATTCCACTCGCAAGATCCCAATGGCTCCCTGCGCAGCCGTTTTTCCCTAAAGCAAAGTAGCTGGTTAACAGGGAGCTTAGAACCAGTGGGATGATGACCTTGGCAAGGGTAACAAGATGGCAAGATGCTTTTGGGGTGTGTGTGTGTGTCAAAGCTACACCCCCCCCACCCCGAAATCTCTCAAGCTAGATCTGCCAGGAGGCAATTTTGGGGGCCTTCCTACGTGCCAAACATGTTCTGGGCTCCATCCCCACCTCCTTTCCTGGTCCAGCAGTGGGTTTGTGTGTGTGTGTGTTTGTGTGCTGATGACTCATCTGCTTCTTGCTGTTTCGTGTAGAGATGAACCAGCCGAGGCTTATTCTGAATTCATTGAGCATCTGTCATTATAAACCGAGGAGCCGTTTGAGAAAAACAGCCACCGCCGCCAAGACGGCATCGACATACTTAATTCTAAGGCGCAGCTCTCATTTCTGAGCGAAATAAACCCCAGTTCCCGGTTTGGGAACTGACCCCAGGACAAGCGTGTTTGAGATCGAAGAGGCGATGACGTCCTTCCAAGAAGCGGCTTGTGCTGACTTCGCCATTTGAAGAAGGGAACTGTATATATATATATATATATATATAGTTTAGGATCAATGGCGCAAATGTTAAGAGCAAGGCTGTTCGGGCTAGGTTCAGAAGGCGGCTCTCGGCAGTGATGATGATGATGCCAAGGTTTCTGGAAGGTTTTGGATCAGAGCAATTCAGTGGCATGGGTGTTACCTGCAAGGGCTCCACTTTTTCCTTCTTGAGCTATGTGGGTGCCAGGAGTCTGAAACGATGGCACAGACTTAATCAAAGATCAATTGGGACATTTTTATGTGAAAGCTTTCCATAGGTTCACAACAGGTCTTAGACAGGATATCTATTTGTTTAGTTTCTTTCTTTCTTTCTTTCTTTCTTTCTTTCTTTCTTTCTTTCTTTCTTTCTTTCTTTCTTTCTTTCTTTCTTTCTCTTTCTTTCTCTTTCTTTCTCTGTCTGTCTGTCTGTCTGTCTTTTTTCTCTCTTTCTTCTCTCTCTCTCTCTCTCTTTCTTTCTTTCTTTTTTTCTTTCTGAAGGTGATCAAGGTTTTTGTTGCTTCAGGACAGCTCTGTGAAATAGGCCAGGGCTCAACTGTTCAATTCTTTGGCTTAGAGAAGAATTTAGAGCCATGTTTCTCAACCTTGGCCACTTTATGAAGGGCGGAGTTCAATTCCCAGAATCCCCCGGCCAACTTTCCTTCCTCATGTCTCTTCCCCTCCCCTCCCCTCTTCCTTCTCTCTTTCCTTTCCCTTCCTTCCTTCCTTCCCACCTTCCTTTCTTTCTTTCTTTCTCTTTCCTTCCTTCCTTCCTTTTTTTTTTATTTGCATTTATATCCCGCCCTTCTCCAAAGACTCAGGGCGGCTTACACTGTGTTAAGCAATAGTCTTCATCCATTTGTATATTATATACAAAGTCAACTTTTATTGCCCCCAACAATCTGGGTCCTCATTTTACCTACCTTATAAAGGATGGAAGGCTGAGTCAACCTTGGGCCTGGTGGGACTTGAACTTGCAGTAATTGCAAGCAGCTGTGTTAATAATAGACAGACTTAGTCTGCTGAGCCACCAGAGGCCCTTCCTTTCTTCCCTCTTTCCTTCCTTCCTTCCTTCCTTCCTTCCTTCCTTCCTTCCTTCCTTCCTTCCTTCCTTCCTTCCTTCCTTCCTTCCTTCCTCTCTCTCTCTCTCTTTTCTCTTCTCTCTCTCTCTCTCTCCTGCCTCCCTCCCTCCCGCGAACCTGGAATTCCTCGTGATGCTATAGTTTCATATGTTTTCCCTCGGGACTGTCACTTCATCATTAACACTTAGTCGCTATTACTCAGAGGTTTTTCTCACCATTTCATGCTTCAATAAATGAGAATCCCAGATAATTGTTCCATGAGAGAATGGCGAATCTCAGGGGTGTGTCAGTGTGTTGGAAGAAATTCCCAATTGATGTGAAGCAGGCAACAGTATATAAGCTTGCAAGATATAACCTCTAGATGAAGGCAGAACAAGAAGCAATGGATGGGAACTAATCAGCAACCTAGAACTAAGGAGAAATATCCGATAGTGAGAACAATTAACCAGTGGAACAGAAGTTGCCTTCAGACGTTGTGGGTGCTTGTTAAGGGTAATCTGGGTTCACAACCAAGGTTGTGGACTGTTGAGCAGAGTACCCTAGGCATGAAAACAACTGAGGCTGGTTGTATACAATAGCAGTCACTTGCAGAGAAACTGCGGTTTGATATTCCTTTACTTTTAGGGAAAAGGCAAAGACATAGTCCAAAAACAATTCCAGGTCATACACATATAAAGCCAGTCAGTCAGGGATGTTACAAATATCAGGTCTTCTTACCAACGTAGACTTGCACTACAAACAAGGTCTTCTTTCAGTTCGGCAAAAAACAGTTCAATTCACAACAGTCAGTATCTTGAGGAATCAGTAACTAGCCATGATCAAGCAACGATCATAAAGCTCAAATATACAGTTGCAACATGTCATCAGGTTACAATGCTGTAGCGTCCCTGTAGATTCCCCACAAGCCATAATTTAGTAGTCCTTTTATATATTGGCTACAGAGCTCAACCAATCAGGATGCTTGCATGATGCAGCACAGCCTTAAAGCAATATCATGCCTTTCTACAAACATACATAGTTAGTTTATATATTGCCTGACCAACTAGTTAGGCAAATAACAATTTCCTGACTGGACAGCCACCTGTCTGAAATAGGTTCTCCTGCTTGAGCAAGGGGCTGGACTAGAAGACCTCAAGGTTCCTGCCAGCCTTATGATTCTATGCTCTGTAGAAATTTTCTCTATGTTTGTGTCGTGTCCTGCTCCTCCACTGATGACTGGGTCAGGGAAATCCGAATCAGGCGTGCCTCTGCAGCTCTGCCAAAGTCCTAGCAAAGTTCTCAAGGCAGGCAGGAGACCAGAAAGTGACTTCAGCAAGATATGTTAGACTTTGCCTGACTCAGAGAATGCCAGAAAGCAGATCCTTTATATAGGCCATGGGGTGTGGCTCCATGACTCAGCACTTATCCAGGCCTGCCCCTCCCCTCCTCCCGCCGCTGCCTATCAATTTTTCTGAAGCGAGGGTCACTCCAGTCTGCAGCTGTTGGCAATTGACCTTCCTCAGGCTCACATGCTGTGGGGGAGGGGTCGGGGTCTAGTTGCTCCGTTTGCCTGGGCATGGAGCCAGAGCTGGGGGCTGGAGGTACTTCTTCCTCCTCAGCCTGTCTGGGCATGGAGCCAGGGCTAGGGCCGGGAGGCATACTAGGACATTCCTCAGCGTTCGGAAGCAGATAAGAAGGCCCCGGCTGCGGTGAAAGCGGGCGAGACACAACAGTTTGTTAATGTAGAGAAAGTGTTGGTAAATTGAATGGATCTGAATTGTGGACAGGTGTTTCACAAAAAAGAGATAGCCCGCAATGAACAGGTCATCCTTGACTCACGACCTTATTGTAGACTTCCCGTTACAGTCACGTCATAAAAACAGATTACCCATGCGACTGACCTGATCTTATAGCCATTTGTTTTGCAGTGGTTGTTAAGCGAATCCTGAGGTGGTCTCCAACCTTGACAACTTTAAGACTTGTGGACTTCAACTCCCAGAATTCTGGGAGTCGAAGTCCACAAGTCTTAAAGTTGCCAAAATTGGAGACAAACCAATTGTTAACAAACCAATTGTTGTCCATGGGTTTTTTTGCCAAAATCTGGAAGTAAATGCTGGTTTGCAGCAAAAATGTCAATAAAACGGAGTCCCATGATTGCAGGATGTTGCAAGCAATTTATAAATGCTAGCTGGTGGCTGAGCACCCAAAATGTGGTCACATGACTGCAAGAATGGCCATCAAAACATCAGAACCAGATGTAAGTTCCCCGGGAGATTTCTGTCCTTGTAAGTCGAGAACTACCTGTAATCAGAACAAGAGATTTGGAATAAACTGAGGGTAGATCTACTCATAGTTTACGTATCCTTGTCAAATAATCAGCTTGCTTCACTGTGTACCAAAGGTGCTGTTTTCAAGAGGCAACTGGACTCTCTGGTTTTTCTTTGAAGACGTTTCGCTTCTCATCCAAGAAGCTTCCTCAGCTCTGACTGGCTGGTGGGGAATGGAAGGATTTATCCTCCTTGCAGAGAGCTGGTCGTTTGCATCCTTTTAAATAGACTCAGGATCACCTGAGTAGTTAACAAACCCATCAAAACTAGATTCAACCGTCCATCTGCGTTTAAAAGACAAAGGCCGCTCTTTTGAAGATAGCAAAGTCCACATATTTTAGACAGAGATTCTCTTCTTTTAGGGTCTTATAATATAATATATAACAACAGAGTTGGAAGGGACCTTGGAGGTCTTCTAGTCCAACCCCCTGCCCAGGCAGGAAACCCTACACCATCTCAGACAGATGGTTATCCAACATTTTCTTAAAAATTTCCAGTGTTGGAGCATTCACAACTTCTGCAGGCAAGTCGTTCCACTTATTAATTGTTCTAACTGTCAGGAAATTTCTCCTTAGTTCTAAGTTGCTTCTTTCCTTGATCAGTTTCCACCCATTGCTTCTTGTTCTGCCCTCAGGTGCTTTGGAGAACAGCCCGACTCCCTCTTCTTTGTGGCAACCCCTGAGATATCGGAACACTGCTATCATGTCTCCCCTAGTCCTTCTTTTTATTAAACTAGACATACCCAGTTCCTGCAACCGTTCTTTATATGTTTTAGCCTCCAGTCCCCTAATCATCTTTGTTGCTCTTCTCTGCACTCTTTCTAGAGTCCCAACATCTTTTTTACATCGTGGCGACCAAAACTGGATGCAATATTCCAAGTGTGGCCTTACCAAGGCATTATAAAGTGGGTATTAACACTTCACGTGATCTTCATTCTATCCCTCTGTTTATGCAGCCCAGAACTGTGTTGGCTTTTTTAGCAGCTGCTGCACACGGCTGGTGCATATCTAAATGGTTGTCCACTAGGACTACCATTTAGATATGAGCCAGCAGTGTGCAGCAGCTGCTAAAAAAGCCACTGGTTTGAAAGAGGGGGTCAAAGAGACCATCTCTGTCAAAATTGAACAGCCCCCTGTCAATAGGGGGGGGGAAATATGACATCATCTATCTCCTGTCTACAACACCGTCCTTTCAGCAGTTCCAAGAAGGCTCCACACCCATTTGCACCACTCAGGTGACCCTAAGGAAAGGGATAAACCTCCAAGTGACCTCAATGACCCTCTAAATCAGTGATAGTCAACCTGGTCTCTACCGCTCACTAGTGGGCGTTCCAACTTTCATGGTGAGCGGTAGGGGTTTTGTCCGATACTGAAGCACTTTCCTTTTTTTTAATTTAATTGACTTTTAAAAAAAATTTCATAGCATTATTTAAAAACATTTTCATTAGGTTTTCATAAAACTCTCCGTGACAATTTAAATTTCTGAAAATAGACTATTTGTATCGCCCGCGCATAAGTTTAGTTCACGTTACGTAAGCGAAACTAAATGGCGCTATAGTGCAACCACAAACAAAAGAGCCTCGTCCCAGAATAGCTCGCGCATCTCCCCCCACACCACCCAGCTGTAACAGACAAGCAGAGCTAGTAGGCGGAGCCCCCTCCCCAACCCAATCCACGATGCGCGAGAGGCATGCGCAGACGATACACGGCGCATTACTGTGGAACCAATGGGCGGTTAGAAAATTTTACTACTAACAAAGATACAAAAGTGGGCGGTAGGTATAAAAAGGTTGACTACCCCTGCTCTAAAAGGATGCAAATGACTAGCTGCCTGCAAGGAGTATCAACCCTTCCGTTCCTCACCATCCAGTCAGAGCTGAAGAAGCTTCTTGGATGAGAAGCGAAACACCTTCAAAGAAAAGCCAGAAAGTCCAGCTGCCTCTTGGGGGGGGGGGAAACCCCCACACCTTTGGAACAACCACGTCCTGAGAATCTCCATAGACATTTTGCTTGACTGTGACTTTTCGCAATTCTTGCAAAGAGACAAAGGACAAGGGTCAACATTAATCATCATTATTTGGGGCAGAGGGCAGAAAAAGGGGTCTGGTGTCTGGTCAGGGTTCACCCTGTATCCTCTTCGTCCTTCCATTTTAAGCTGCGGCTTAAATTAGTCATTTGGAAAGAGCCCGGCAAAAGTGAGAAGCAAGGTTTTCACGAAGCTGTAGTTAAGGTGTTCTGTTTAATGTGTCATTATGCAAAAAAATGTTCCAGACAATTTAGAAAGCTTTCGGTGGAAACGGAAATCTATTCCCAGTGGCAGAAATCTATTTGCCGTGGTCCGTAAAATATGTTATGGGGAATGAAAAGTACCATGTTAGAAGGAGGGGGGAGGAAAACCCCTGCCATGTATTATTATTATTATTATTATTATTATTATTATTATTATTATTATTATTATTATTATTATTATTATTATTATTATTATTATTATTATTATTATCATCATCTTCCAGATCCTGCCCAAAAAAATATTTCTAAATGGTAGTTTTTCCTCTTAATCTTGTAAGCTGCCCAGAATCACATGTGTGAGATGGGCAGTTAGAGAATCAATCAATCAATCAATCCCACCAATACCGACAGGGCAAGCTATTTGGATATAAGCAGAGAGCAAACCTCCACTCCCTTTCTACCGGTAGTACTGATGATATTACCTAGTTGGGTAATGAAATGTCTGCAAGAAAACAACCAAGCTCAGAGAGCCCCAAGGACCTTACAGTCCTCTTCCTCCCCTCTCTCTCCCTTCTAGCACTGATGATATTACCTGGTTGGGTCATGAAATAATAATAACAACAATAATAATAACAACAACAACAACAACAGCAGCAGAGTTGGAAGGGACTTTGGAGGTCTTCTAGTCCAACCCCCTGCCCAGGCAGGAAACCCTACACCATCTCAGTCAGATGGTTATCCAACATTTTCTTTAAAATTTCCAGTGTTGGAGCATTTACAACTTCTGCAGGCAAGTTGCTCCACTGATGAATTCTTCTAACTGTCAGGAAATTTCTCCTTAGTTCTAAGTTGCTTCTCTCTTTGATTAGTTTCCACCCATTGCTTCTTGTTCTACCCTCAGGTGCTTTGGAGAATAGCTTGACTCCCTCTTTTTTGTGGCAACCCCTGAGATATTGGAACACTGCTATCATGTCTCCCCTAGTCCTTCTTTTCATCAAACTAGGCATACTGAGTTCCTGCAACCGTTCTTCATATGTTTTAGCCTCCAGTCCCCTAATCATCTTTGTTGCTCTTCTCTGCACTCTTTCTAGAGTCTCAACATCTTTTTTACATCGTGGCGACCAAAACTGGATGCAATATTCCAAGTGTGGCCTCACCAAGGCCTTATAAAGTGGTCTTAACACTTCACGTGATCTTGATTCTATCCCTCTGTTGATGCAGCCCAGAACTGTGTTGGCTTTTTTGGCAGCTGCTGCACACTTGCTTGCAGATAAATGTCTGCAAAAAAACCACCATTTTTTTTGATCCATACATGATCTGATATTTCATTGTCCTTTAAACACTGGAGGTTTTTAAGAAGAGTTTGGACAGCCATTTGTCCAGAATGGTACAGGGTTTCCTGCTTGAGCAGAGGGTTGGACTAGAAGACCTCCAAATTCCCTTCCAACTCTGTTATTCCCTCATAAACGAGGTCAGCTTTGAATGAGTGGGGTTTGGAAATGCTTGAAAGTGTCCCCCAAAGAATTGGATGTGGAGCACCGTTAAGTTGTTTCTTCTTCTTCTTCTTCTTCTTCTTCTTCTTCTTCTTCTTCTTCTTCTTCTTCTTCTTCTTCTTCTTCTTCTTCTTCTTCTTCTTCTTCTCCTCCTCCTCCTCCTCCTCCTCCTTTTTTCTTCTTCCTCTCCTCCTCCTCTTCCTCCTCCTCCTTTTCTTCTTCTTCTCCTCCTCTTCTCCTTTTTCTCCTCCTCCTCCTCTTCTTCTTCTCTTCCTTCTTTTCTTCTTCTTCTTCTCTTCCTCTTCTCCTTTTCTTCTTCTTCTTCCTCCTCCTCCTCCACCACCACCTCCTCCTCCTCCTCCTTTTCTTAT
Source organism: Ahaetulla prasina (assembly GCF_028640845.1). Taxonomy (NCBI): domain Eukaryota; kingdom Metazoa; phylum Chordata; class Lepidosauria; order Squamata; family Colubridae; genus Ahaetulla; species Ahaetulla prasina. The sequence continues at coordinate 223,964,356 of NC_080541.1, read as the reverse complement.
TCTTCTCCTCTTCCTCTTCCTCCTCCTCCTTTTCTTCTTCTTCTTCTCTTCTCCTTTTCCTCCTCCTCCTTCTTTTCTTCTTCTCCTCCTTCTTTTCTTCTTCTTCTCTTCTCCTCCTCCTCCTCCTCCTTCTCCTCCTCCTCCTCCCTTTTCAGAAGCTGCCACAATACACCAGAGATGGAAAACCTAGCTTTATCGCTCTGTAATGCAACGTTCTTATTTATGTATTTTAAACACCTGTGATTTTGATAAGAGATGACCCAGCTTTTTATGACTTTCTTCCTCGCTCTCTAGATTCACCAAGATGAAGACGGCCACCAACATCTACATCTTCAACCTGGCCTTAGCGGACACCTTGTGCCTCATGACCTTACCTTTCCAAGGCACGGATACCTTCATGGGCTCCTGGCCGTTCGGAAATGCCCTCTGCAAGATTGCCATCTCCATCGATTACTATAATATGTTCACCAGCACCTTCACCCTGACCATGATGAGCGTGGACCGCTACATCGCCATCTGCCACCCCATCAAGGCCCTGGACATCCGTACCCCGCACAAGGCCAAAGTGGTCAACGTGGGCATCTGGGCTTTAGCGTCGGTCTTTGGCATTCCGGTCATGGTGATGGGCTCCACGGAGAGAGAAAACGATGGTGAGGGACAGGAAAATGAAGAAGGTTTTTTTTGAGGGGGGGAGGGGAGATGCCTTTAATCGGAAACGGAAAAACGGTGAACGTAGCCTGGCATCTGGTCCAGCCGGGCCTAAAACACCTGAGGTAAAATAGGGGAATGTCCCTTAATCACAGCTCAGGCATCGGATGGAAAAGATGGCAGACAGAGTCTAATAATAATGGGGAGCATCTTTCTGGTACTTATAAAGCTCGATGAGCACCTAGCAAATTATTTAAAAATATTCCTATTGAAATATAAATTCTTTTTTTCCAGACAAAGAAAATTCCTTCCTTCCTTCTTTCCTCCCTCCCTCTCATCTCCTTCCTCCCTCCCTTCCGTCCCTTCTTTCTCCCACTTTTCCCCTCTCCTCCCTCCCTCCCTCCCCTCTCATCACTTTCTTCCTCTCATCTCCTTTCCCTCCCTCCCTCCTTCCCATCTCCTTCCTTCCTTCCTTCCTTCCTTCTTCCATCTCCTCCCTCTCATCTCTTTTCTTTCTCTCATCTCTTTTCCTTCCTTCCTTCCTTCTTCCATCTCCTCCCTCCTTCCCTGCTGTCCTTTTTTCCTCTCATCTCCGTTCCCTCTCTCCCTCCCTCCCTCTTTCCTTCCTTCCCTCCCTCCTTCCCTCCTCCCTCCCTCCCTCCCTCCCTCCCTCCCTCCTTCTTTCCTTCCCTCCCTCCCTCCCTCCTTCCCTTCTTCTTCCATCTCCTCCCTCTCATCTCTTTTCTTTTTCTCATCTCCTTTCCTTCCTTCCTTCCTTCCTTCCTTCCTTCCCTCCCTCCTTTCTTCCTTCCTTTCCTTCCTCTCCTTCCTCCTTCCAATTTATTTATTTATTTATTTTATTTATTTATCAAACTTATATACCGCACCATCTCCCATAGGACTCAGGGCGGTTCACAGGCATATTAAAAACAATATAAAAAACAATATAATAAATAAACATTAAAACCCAGTTAAAACTAAATATTATCATAGCCTGATCACTAAAACAGTAAAAACCAGTAAAACCCCCATTAAAATTTAGCTAAAACATTTTGTTCTTAGGCTAATCCCGCACGCTGAAATAATAGAGTCTTCAGTTCACGTCTGAAGGTCCGGAGGTCGGGGAGTTGTCGTAATCCCGGAGGAAGCTCGTTCCACAGGGCTGGTGCCGCCACAGAGAAGGCCCTCCCCCTGGGGGTCGCCAACCTACATTGTTTGGTCGACGGCACCCTGAGGAGGCCCATTCTGTGGGAGCGCACAGGTCGTTGGGAGGCAATTGGCGGCAGAAGGCGGTCTCAAAGGTATCCCGGTCCTAAGCCATGGAGCGCTTTAAAGATGGTAACCAAAACCTTGAATTGCACCCGGAAGACTACCGGTAGCCAGTATAGGCCGCGCAGGATAGGTGTTATATGGGAGCAGCGCGGTGCTCCCTCTATCACCCGCGCGGCCGCATTCTGGACTAACTGGAGCCTCTGGGTGCTCTTCAAGGGGAGCCCCATGTAGAGAGCATTGCAATAGCATTGCAATTGCCTGCCTGCCTGCCTAACACACAGGAGCCATGATTCCTTTCCTAACTGCCGAGTACGAAATAACTCTGACTAATCCTGAGCTTTCATGGGTTTGCCTGCAGTTTTAATAGCACCCTGGATATATCATTCAGACTTTCATGACAATTTACAGAAGGGAGGGGAGAGAGAAAACCAGTGTTGGTGCTGAGTTAAACCCCCAAGCTTGGTAGATAAAAATATCTTCGTACGTTTAAGCCTTGGCTAGGATATTAGCTAAGCATCATCTGCATACAGTCAAGAGGAGCCCTCAGGAGGAGCCAGGGAAAAAGCAAGCTCCACAGATATCCAACATGGTCACATCTGTGCAACAATGTCCTTGCACAGGCCCTTCCTTTGCACGCTGGGGCCCCAACGTCGGACGCAAGGATGGAAGTCATGTTGCACAGAGTCCTTGGCTGTTCCATCGAATGCAGTACAGGTAGCCCTTGACTTACAACCACAATGGAGCCCCGTTGCTAAGGAAGACACCGGATAAGTGAGTTTGCTCCCACGTTACGGCTTTTCTTGCCAACGTTGTTAAGCGAATCGCTGCACTTCTTAAGTTAGTAACATGGTTGTTCAGTGGGGGGGGGGGGGTGAGCTAAGAATGGAGGTTTTTAAGAGATAGGACAACCCATGTATCTGAAATGGTATCGGGTTGTCTGCTTGAGCAGTGGGTTGGACTAGAAGACCTCCAAGGTCCCTTCCAACTCTGTTATTCTATTTGTTTGATATGGTATCGGGTTATCTGCTTTGAGCAGGAGTTTAGAGTAGAAGACCTCCAAGGTCCAAAGCACCTGAACGCTATTCTCCAAAGCATCTGAGGGTAGAACAAGAAGCAATAGGTGGAAACTAATCAAGGAGAGAAGCAACTTAGAACTAAGGAAAAAATTCCTGATAATTACAACAATTCATCAGTGAAACGACTTGCCTCCAGAAGTTGCAAATTCTCCAACACTGGAAGTTTTTAAGAAGAGATTGAATAACCATTTGTCTAACGTGGTGTAGGGTTTCCTGCCTAAGCAGGGAGTTGGACTAGAAGACCTCCAAGGTCCCTTCCAACTCTGTTATTCTATTCTATTCTACTCTATTCTTATTTTATTCCTTATTTCTATTCTATTCTATTCTAGTCTATTCTATTCTATTCTAGTCTAGTCTAGTCTATTCTAGCCTAGTCTAATTTTATTTTATGCCTTATTTCTATTCTATTCTATTCTATTCTATTCTTATTCTTATTCTTATTCTTATTCTTATTCTTATTCTTATTCTATTCTTATTCTATATTCCTTATTTCTATTCTATTCTATTCTATTCTATTCTATTCTATTCTTATTTTATTCCTTATTTCTATTCTATTCTATTCTATTCTATTCTAGTCTAGTCTAGTCTAGTCTAGTCTAGTCTAGTCTATTCTAGCCTAGTCTAATTTTATTTTATGCCTTATTTCTGTTCTGTTCTATTCTATTCTATTCTTATTCTTATTCTATTCTTATTCTATATTCCTTATTTCTATTCTATTCTATTCTATTCTATTCTTATTTTATTCCTTATTTCTAGTCTATAGTCTAGTCTAGTCTAGTCTAGTCTAGTCTAGTCTAGTCTAGTCTAGTCTAGTCTTATTTTATTCCTTATTTCTATTCTATTCTATTCTATTCTATTCTATTCTAGTCTAGTCTAGTCTAGTCTTATTTTATTCCTTATTTCTATTCTATTCTATTCTATTCTATTCTATTCTATTCTATTCTATTCTATTCTATTCTATTCTAGTTTAGTCTAGTCTAGTCTAGTCTAGTCTAGTCTAGTCTAGTCTAGTCTAGTCTAGTCTAGTCTATTCTAGTCTAGTCTAGTCTTATTTTATTCCTTATTTCTATTCTATTCTATTCTATTCTATTCTATTCTATTCTATTCTATTCTATTCTATTCTATTCTATTCTATTCTTATTCTTATTCTTATTCTTATTCTATTCTTATTCTATATTCCTTATTTCTATTCCATTCTATTCCATTCTTATTTCTAATTCCATCCCATCCCATCCCATCCCATCCCATGCCATTTCTATTATTCTGTTGTACCTGTATGAGAACGGTTGATACACCATGAAGGAAACAGCACCATGGCCTCTAACTACGTTATTCATTTGTGTTTCTTTGTTCCTGCAGAAATTGACTGTCTCATTAGGCTCCCTGAACCCGAGGACTACTGGGAACCCATTTTCGGAATCTGCATTTTCCTTTTCTCCTTCATGATCCCAGTGATGGTCATCACCATCTGCTACAGCCTCATGATCAGGCGCCTGAAAAACGTCCGCGTCCTCTCGGGATCGAAGGAGAAGGACAGGAACCTCCGGCGTATCGCTCGGTTGGTTCTCGTCGTGGTGGCCGTCTTCATCATCTGCTGGACACCCGTCCATATCTTCGTCCTGGTCCGAAGCCTGGGAGCCAAGGCCGATAATGAACTCAGTTTATCCATCTTGTACTTCTGCACCGCCTTGGGCTACGCCAACAGTTGCCTGAACCCCGTTCTCTACGCCTTCCTGGATGAGAACTTCAAGACGTGCTTCAAGAAGTTCTGCTTCCCGTCGGCCTTCAGGAAGGAGCTTCAGATGTCCAACCGCATGTGTAGCATCGCCAAGGACGTGGCCTATGCCTGCAAGAACTCCGACGGGACTAACAACCCGGCATGACTAGGCGTGGAACTGCCCATGGTCCCCGTCAGTCAACAGAGCCCAACCACGCCGACGTCGGAGCTAACGCAGATCACGGCTCTTTGAGGATCGTGGCTCTTTTGTCTTGAGACCCAGGATCGGGGAGACCCATGGGGAGCCGGAACATTTTAAAGCCTCGCTCCCACCAGAGTTCAGCAGGAAGCAAGAATTCAAGGCTTCTTCTTTTGACGATTGTATCGGGGTTTGAACTCCGAGATGCTTTCAGGTGATGAATTTCGGGAGTTCTGTGTCAACAGACGTGCAATTAGCTCAGACTTTTCTCCTCCTTAAACGTGCGGCTGTCTCTCTTTCTGTATGTGTGTTTGTGGGTGTGCTTGTGGTGCTCATCAAGTGCGCTTGTGCGTGTTCGCTTGTCGGGGAAAAAGACACTCGAAAAGTGGGGGAAAGACAACCGATGTGCTGATAGAAGACTCTAACGTTGAGACTCCACGACAGCATCTACAAATGAGACTCGGCTACCGTCGCCTTTAACACCTTGTCTAGAATCATTCTTAACGTTCGGCTAACACCGTCGATTCTGTGCGGTTTTGCACACATCAAGCCAAGGCGAGAGATACGCAGCAAAAAGCCGGCTGCGCTGGAAATCCTTGTCACCAACTTAGCTGCAAGGAAACGAAAAAGTCAAAGCGTGTACTTTGACGGCTTTTGGTGGCTTCAACCGCCTCGCAAATTATATGTAGGACTGGAAAGATTCCGAAACCAATTCTCACTACAATCCATGGGCCAAAGGAAAGTGAAAAATAGAGAAGGATATATATATATATATATATATATATTTTCTGAGGTTTTTGCAGATATTTGTATGTAGGTCTTTGGTTATTCGGGTTTTCTCCTGCGTAAACTTGGAAATGTCTTGGCGACGTTTCGACGAAGTCTCATTCGTCATCTTCAGGCTGGTGTTTACAGCTTCATGCTCCTAGAAGCACGAAGCTGATAACACCAGCCTGAAGAAGATGAATGAGACTTCGTCGAAACGTCGCCAAGACACTTCCAAGTTTATGCGGGAGAAAACTCGAATAACCAAAGACGTACACACACACACAAACACACACATATATTTGGGAAGTTTGTTTTTTACTGCTGTTTTCCGAACAACGGAGAGGGATTTCTCGCGTGTGTGCGTTGAATGGGCTTTAATTTTTGAAGACTACTGTCTTTGGTGGTTGGGAAAGCTGTAATAACGTTCTTTCGCAGGAGAGACCAAACTTTGAAATCAGGGACTCTTCAAAGACAGATAGACAGCTTGTAGGCGGCTGCAGACTCCAGATCCTGTACAAGGACCAAGTCGGGGACAGTAATCGCTGACGTTTCTTTCTCTGCTTTGCAAAAAGACTCGCTTGCATTTTCTTCACCTGAACGTGTAACCTAAAGGTTGGATCGCGAGGGAAGGACCCTTAATCTTAATCACATCTTAATCTGATGTGAAGTGGAACAATTGCAACCGCTTGATGCTGACCGAGAGGTCAAGAGATTAAAAAATAGGCGTTCCAGACATTGGGGGGGATTTAAAGGACAACACATCCAAACCCTAATTTTTCTGGTTTTTTTTTTTTTTTAAATTCAGGGTTTCTGGTCGAAATCTAAGATAAAGCATTGAGCTGATTTGAGCTTTTTCAAGTAGGTGGGAAAGAACAAACCTGCCAAGTTTTTTTTGGGGGGGGGGGCAAAGAGATAAAAGTACAAAATGAAAAGTAACTTTTGCTGACTCCTAAAGCATCAGATCAGGAAAAAAACAACCCCGATTGTATTCAGACTTAATATTCCTCTCTAAACACCCTCCAGCCCCTGCTACTTTGGGGAAGGTGGGCTGGGGGTGGGGGGAGACAAATTGTCCTCCTGTTCTACAGCTCCACGGTTTGGAATGTGCCGGTAGACTTCCCCTGAAGAGGGAGGTTCTATAGAGCTGGCATGCCAGGTTTCGTTTATAGAAATACGCAGCTGGGCGTTTTTGCAAAATTAAGGGAACATGGATTTGGTGTTTTTTTCTTCTCCTCTCCAAGAAAGTCTTCAGGGATTCAAGATATTTTTTTCCGGATGGATGGTTGCAAATTCTTTATAGCGGCTTGTAGAAATGTGTGTTTTGGGCAGATCTACCCACCCAAAAAACAGAACAAAACCCCAACAACCCCATTCCTTTTTCATCATCTGCATTTTTATTTTCTTTCTTTCTTTTTTCTTTCTTCCTTTAAAAAAAAAAAAGAGAGACATAATTGGACATCGTAAGAGTTTAGAAAGGTGTCTTTTAAATCGTCTGTGTGTTTTAGGGAGCGGGTGTGAAAAAGCCCAGTGAAATTTTTTTTCTCTTTTCCTTCCTACAACGAAAAGCCGTTCGGAGCAGAAGAATGGAAGGGGCTGCACAGACAGGTTGGTGTTTAGATCATTAGTGGGTCATTGGGTGATGGAAGATGTACCTTAATTCTGCCTCTTCAACGGTACAGTTTTGCTGTACCACTTGTGGAGGTGTGTGGGTCCTGATCTTTGCAGTCTTTCTGTCGGTTGTGCTAGGTCTTAGCAGCCTTCAACTCAACGGAAAAATCCAGAGATTCCACTTAAATGCTGTTCCCATCGTTCCTGCCTCTCTTCTCATTGACCTTTCCTTCTGCGACTATTTTCTCCAGTCGAGGAAAAACAGGCCCAGAGGACTTTTCCAGAGAAAGTCCGCCCGATTTCTGGGTGGAGACATCTCTAAGCCGAAGGAGAAGAGAAGTTCTCCAGATGTTTCTTTGCATCGAGTTGCCTTCTTCGCCACAATGGCAGCACGGCTGCTAAAAAGACAAGGAAGAAAAGGATGGAAACTGAACAAGGAGAGAGATTCAACCTGCAAAACAAGGAGACATTTGAGAGCAATCTACCCATGGAAGAGGAGTTGCCTTCGGACGTTGTGGGAACTTCATCCCTGAAGGCTTTCAAGAAGAGACTGGACTGCCATCTGTCAGAAATGGTGTAGGGTCTCCTGCTTGGGTGGGGGGTTCGACTAGATGACCTCCAAGGTACCTTCCAAGTCTGTTAATCTCTTAAAAATGACCCCATGCTGGAAGGAAAGCAGGAAGGAGGACGGAGGGGAAAAGATGCAGAAAAGGGGGGAAAAAAGGGGGGGGGAAGAAGAAAAAAACAAAACAGTGGTGAAGCCATAGAAAGAGTGTTGAGAATAATGACCAAAATCATGAGAGATCTAGAGACTAAATTGTGCAACGAATAGCTAAGGGAATTACGGTAGATCTCTGTGTCCTAACGAAAAGAAGGATTAAGAGCCGTGGTGGGATTCAGCCGGTTCGCACCTATTCGGGAGAACCGGTTGTTAACTTTCTAAGCAGTTCAGAGAACCGGTTGTTGGCAGGAAACCTTTTTTTTTGTTTTTCACTTTACAGGGCTAATCCTGTAAGGAAGGCAGGAAGGAAACATTCTGGTGGTGTTTCTAGCCTACTCTTTATTGCCCTGCTTACAGAAACTGGCTCTCCGGTTAACCCTTATTATATTGTAACAGCTAAGGCGAAGCGCCCATCGATGTGAGTGACATTGAGTTGGCCACACCCACACGGTCACACGACCACCGAGCCATGCCTATCCAGCTGGTCATTAGGGCAGAGAACCGGTTGTTAAATTATTTGAATCCCACCACTGATTAAGAGTGCCATGACAGCATCTTCCAATACTTGAGGGGCTGTCACAGAGAAGAGAGGGGTGGGTCAGTTAATTGAATGGAACGGCTTGCCTCCAGATGTTGCAGATGCTCCTTCCCTGGAGTTTTTCAAGAAAAGAAGGACTGACGGGGGGGGGGGAGACATGATAGCAGTCTTCCAATATTTGAGGGGCTGCCATAAAGAAGAAGGGGTCAATCTCTTCTGCAAAGCACTGGAAGGCAGGACAAGAAGCAATGGATGGAAAACTACTGTAATCAAGGAGAGAAGCAACCTAGAACTAAGGAGAAATTATCCAGTGGAACAACTTGCCTCCAGAAGTTGCGAATGCTCCAACACTGGAAGTTTTAAAGAAGAGATTGGACAACCATTTGTCTGAAATGGAAACTAATCAAGGAGAGAAGCAATCTGGAACTAAGGAGGAATTTCCTAACGCTGAGAACAATCCACTAGTGGAAGAGTTTGCCTTCAGAAGTTGTACATGCTTCATCAGTGGAGGCTTTTAAGAAGAGATTGGACAACCATTTGTCCAGAATGAGATAGGGCAGGGGTCGGCAACCTTAAAACACTCAAAGAGCCACAAAGGTCCTAACCGGAAGCCCCCCTCCATTCAATTCTGGAGCCGACCAGAAGTCCAGTTCCCTCACCATAGAGTCTCCTCCTAGAACGGCGTCCCTTTTTCTCTGCTGACCGGAAATTCAGTTCCCACCATAGAGTCTCCTCCTAGCACAGCATCCTTTTTTCCTATACCTGCCCTAACTGAAAGCCCTCTCAATTGTGGAGCCGACCGGCGACAGGGAACCACAGCAGAGGGATTGAAAGAGCCACACATGCGGCTCCAGAGCCGCAGGTTGCCGACCCCTAGGATAGGGTCTCCTGCTTGAGCAGCGAGGGTTGGACTACAAGACCTCCAAGGCCCCTTCTAGCCTATAGATTCTATGAGTGACGGAGAGGAAAGGAGCCGACCGAAGCAAGCTCGGTGCAAGGCGAAACCCATGTTCCGCGTCTCGCCAGGAAGAGATTCAGCCGAAAGATAGGAGAAAACCCCCAGAAAAACAAAATTATTCTTCCTAATGAAAAGCATTTCTCCTCCAGGGACTTGGACTCCTTTGCAAAAGGCAGCTTATGAATGTTCCATTAATAATATTGGTGTGAAATGCAGAGCTCGGGTCTTAGCCGGCCTGAAAAAAAACAAGATTTCCCCCCCCCCTCACCCATTATCGTGCCTGGGGAGGATGGCTTTAATTTTTTATTTTTTTTTTAAATAAAAGGTTGTGAAGAAGGAAGGCTCGAAAACTTCACCGAGGAAAAGAAAACAGGCTCTTCAGATTTGATTTCAGATAAAAAGCAAAGGTGTTTTTTTTTTCTCCCTCTGACTGCTGCTGATTGTACAAATTTTTTTTATGGAAAATGTTTCTAATAACCAGTAATTAATGATTACACTTATACGCACATATATATATATATATTTATCTAAAGTACATATATACATACAGTAGTGGCCAAAATTGTGGAAACCTTTTGGGAAAAGTGCATTTTTGAGGTTTGATGGCTAATAACACCACTTTTTTTTTTTTTTTTGGAGTTTCAAAGATAATCCTATTCCACCGCTAGAATGGCCTGGGAATAGCCCAGCCCTTCACCTAATTGAAAATCTATGGAGCCGACTAAAGAAACTTGTTAGTCCGAAGCGACTCAGCAATAAAACCTAGTTAATAGAAGTCATCATTCAATCTTGGTTTCACATTAGAATAGCTGAAGAACTAAAATGCTTGGTTCACTTGGTGGGAAGATGTTGTATGGCTATCATTCATACTAAAGCAGAGGTCTCCAACCTTGGCAACTTTAAGCCTGGCGGACTTCAACTTCCAGAAGTTTAAAAGCTGAATTCCCTAAATTCCCAAAGCTGGCTGGGGAATTCTGGGAATTGAAGTCCGCCAGGCTTAAAGTTGCCAAGGTTAGAGACCCCTGTGCTGAAGGTTACCCAACTAAGGATTAACTGATGTGGTGATTATTTTTGTCCTGTACCTGCTATTATCCTGTACCTGCTATTCTAATAGCAAATCCTTCATAAAAGTGATTGCGTTACATTCTTGATTAAATTATCTTTCTGTTGATATATAATTTTATGGTACGACTCAAAAAAAAAAAAAAGTGGAGTTATGAGTTAGTTTGAAAGGTTTACCTAAATTAGGTGGAATCCATGAATGAAATACACTTTCCCCAAAGCGTTTCCACAATTTTGGCCACGACTGTATCTGCATACACACATGCATTTAATATGTTGATTTTGCTGGAGGTTCCAACACTTCCTGTCCACTTTAGGATCGCAAGCTGCTGTGTTTTGTGGGTCTCCTTTTCTTTTCAGGGGGGGCTTCAGGAACAAGGAGCAAAGGCGAATGAGATGTGGAGCAACTTCAGGCATGGCTGAAATGGAGGGGAGGGGAGAAGCAGAAGATCAACCTCTTGACCCGTGTTTCAAGAATGGTCAACACTTTGTGTTGTGAAAGTTGTGCGAGAGGTTCATTTCTTGGAAGGCAAAAGGCAGAGCATGCCCTGAGAAATCCTACTATGTCCAGAACCTTAGAAAACTCCCAACTAGATTAAATTTCTAATGAGTTGGGATGGATCTCATCTGGCAACTCCTAAATGACATTCTCCAGAATCTGTGCTAGTTCGATGGAGAAGGATGGAAGCTAGTTGGATGGGAGTCCACCTAGTTCAGGTAAACTTGGATCTTCTCAAAAGCATGTTTGATGGAGAAGGAAGCTAGTTTTGATGGAGTTCCCTTAATTCAAGTTAACGTGGGTCATCTCAAAAGCAAGTTTGATGGAGAAAGAAGCTAGTTTGTTGGAGAAAGAAGCTAGTTTGATAGAGAAGGAAGCTAGTTTGATGGAGTTCACTTAATTCAAGTGAACGTGGGTCATCTCAAAAGCAAGTTTGATGGAGAAGAAAGCTAGTTTGATGGAAGAAGGAAGCTAGTTTGATAGAGAAGGAAGCTAGTTTGATTGAGTCCACCTAGCTCAGTGAACTTGGATCTTCTCAAAAGCAAATTTGATGGAAAAGAAAACTAGTTTGATGGAGTTCACTTAATTCAGACAAACTTGGATCTTCTCAAAAGCAAGTTTGATGGAGAAGAAAGCTAGTTTGATGGAGTTCATTTAATTCAAGTGAACCTGGACCATCTCAAAAACTAGTTTGATGGAGAAGGAAGCTAGTTTGATGGAGTCCACCTAATTCAGGTGAACTTTGATCTTTTCAAAAGCAAACTTGTTGGAGAAGGAAGCTAGTTTGATGGAGTTCACTTAATTCAAGTGAACTTGGGTCATCTCAAAAGCTGGTTTGATGGAGAAGAAAGCTAGTTTGATGGAGAAGGAAGCTAGCTTGATGGATTCCACCTAATTCAGGTAAACCTGGATCTTTTCAAAAGCAAGAGAATATGTGTGTCATGATATCAGCTGCCTTACATTCCACCCAATGTAGCACAAGTCTTCTTGGGCAAGGGAATCTCCTTTCCTCGCCTCTTCTTTCCCAGTCTCTGAATCCCCCCAAATTTGCCCCCAGAGATCACCATTTTCCAGAAAGAAAAGTGGTAAAAAATGGCTTTAAAATCAGGTCGGTCCCATAATATATCTCATTTAATAACTGCATTGCGGTTGTAATTTGAGGACTGGCCTATCCGTAGTGCTTTCTACTTATCCTTCAGGGCCAGAAAACTATCCAAACATTAGAGGTGCTGCCCCATTGCTGATCCTAAAATGGTATAGAGCAGTGATGGCTCACCTTCTTGCCATTGTATGCCAAAAGCTTGGGAAGCGCGGGGGGTGTCATGTGTGCGCGTGCCCACACCCATAATTTTATGTGTCCTAATCCTCACGCATGCGCATGTAACTCCCCCGCACTCCCGCCACTTTTGGCCCGGTAAGCTCATTTTTCACCCTCCCCAGCCTCCAGAGCCTTTCTAGGAGCCTGGGGAGGGCGAAAACAGCCTTCCCCCCGCCCCTCTCCGAGGGCCTCTGAAGGCCAGAAACTGCCTGCCTGATGACTTCCGGTGGGACCGGAAGATCCATTTTTTGCTGTCCCCAGGCTCCAGAGCCTTTCTAGGAGCCTGGGGAGAGCGAAAAATGGGCCTCTCCACTGCCTCAGGCCCTCCGGAGGCCGGAAACAGCCTGTTTCCCTACTTCCGGTGTGCCCAGAAGGCCCGAAAATCATCTGGCCGGCGTGCACATGCGTGCCGGAGCTGAACTCGCGTGCCCACCAATATGGCTCCATGTGCCACCTGTGGCACACGTGCCATAGGTTCGCCATCACCGGTATAGGGCCCCCTCCTTGAGCAGGGGGTTGGACTAGATGACCTCCAAGGACCTTTTCAACTCTGTTATCCTGTAGGAGATTTCCTCTCCTGCTTCGATTGTCCTCAGGAACTGAAATTCCTCCAAAGTGACCAAACGGAAGAGATTTTTGACATACTTTTGGGTGGACTAAGGGGGAAAATTCTATTTCAAGACGTACAGCAGAGAATGGCTGGACCCTGTCTCATTGATCAGGATGGGGATGAGATGGAGGCAGCACTGAGAGATGCTGAGACTCTAGAGAGATGCTGAGACTCTAGAAAGAGAAGAGCAACAAAGATGATTAGGGGACTGGAGGCTAAAACATATGAAGAATGGTTGCAGGAACTGGGTATGCCTAGTTTAATGAAAAGAAGGACTAGGGGAGACATGAAAGCAGTCTTCCAATATCTCAGGGGTTGCCACAAAGAAGAGGGAGTCGGGCTGTTCTCCAAAGCACCTGAGGGTAGAACAAGAAGCAATGGGTGGAAACTAATCAAGGAGAGAAGCAACTTAGAACTAAGGAGAAATTTCCTGACAGTTAGAACAATCAATAAGTGGAACAACTTGCCTGCAGAAGTTGTGAATGCTTCAGCACTGGAAATTTTTAAGAAAATGTTGGATAACCATTTGTCTGAATTGGTGTAGGGTTTCCTGCCTGGGCAGGGGGTTGGACTAGAAGGCCTCCAAGGTCCCTTCCAACTCTGATGTTATGTTATGTTATTGTAAAAGGAAGGGAGGGAAGGAAAGAATGAAAAAAGGAAGGAAGGAAGAAGATAAGAGAAAGAAAGAAAGGGTGGGAGGGAAGGAAGGAAGGAAGGAAGGAAGGAAAGGACAGAAGAGAGAGAAGGAGAAAGAAGGAGAGGGGAAGAGAGGTGAGGAAGGAAGGCTGGATGGCTGGGGAATTCTGGGAACTCAAGTCCACCCCTCTTAAACTGGCCAAGGTTGAGAAACATGGCCAAGTTGAACAGTTGAGCTTGACTTATTTCACAGGACTGTCCTGAAGCAACAAAAACCGCCATCGCCTTCAGAAGGACCGCCTGCAAAGAAAATTAAATTAAACCAGGAGAGGAATGGAGCTGGTAGGAAGCATTTTAACCATGTCGCAACGTTTGTGCCTGGGAGGCGTCATATTAGGAGATGTTTACTAGGGCATGTCGAAAGTTTTGCCTTCTGAGATATGGACTTTTCTCCTCCCCCCCCCTCCTCCTCCATCTCTCTTTTCTTCTCCTTTTCCTCCTTCTGTTTCGCCTTTCCCTTCCTTTCCCTTTGATTTCTCTTCCTCTTCTCTCCCTCTCCTTTACTCTCCTTTCTTCTTCTTCTTCTTCTTCTTCTTCTTCTTCTTCTTCTTCTTCTTCTTCTTCTTCTTCTTCTTCTTCTTCTTCTTCTTCTTCTTCTTCTTCTTCTTCTTCTTCTTCTTCTTCTTCTTCTTCCTTTTCTCCTCCTCCTCCCCTCCTCCTCCTCCCTGTTCCAGAAGCTGCCACAATACACCAGAGATGGAAAACCTAGCTTTATCGCTCTGTAATGCAATGTTCTTAATTATGTATTAAAACATCTGTGATTTTGATATGATATGACCCAGCTTTTTATGACTATTGCTCTGTGCAAATGGCTGTTTTCTTGGGAAACTGTGCTGTGAGACGAATAAAGTCCTGTATTTGGAGCGCTGGTGTTATCATTGCCTCATTATATGAGATTATTATCCATCACAGAATCTCCAGTTACTCTTGGTACTCTACTATCTCTGTGCTCTGAAAAATTTGGCTGGAGCTCAGCACTAAAATCATTCTCACACAGATAGTTTAAGACTTCTTCTTTCCCCCCCCCCCCCATCTGTTGTGTCTCATCCAATCTCACCTCAGCCGGGGTCTTCTTATCTGCTTCCGAACACGGAGGAATGTTCTAGTATGCCTCCCGGCCCCAGCCCTGGCTCCATGCCCAGACAGGCTGAAGAGGAAGAAATACCTCCAGCCCCCAGCTCTGGCTCCATGCCCAGGCAAACGGAGCAACTAGACCCCGACCCCTCCTCCACAGCATGTGAGCCTGAGGGAGGTCAATTGCCAACAGCTGCCGACTGGAGTGACCCTCGCGTCAGAAGACTTGATAGGCGGAGGCAACAGAAGGAAGGGAGGGGCAGGCCTGGATAAGTGTTGAGTCATGGAGCCACACCCCATGACCTATATAAAGGATCTGCTTTCTGGCATTCTCTGAGTCAGGCAAAGTCTAAACATATCTTGCTGAAGTCACTTTCTGGTCTCCTGCCTGCCCTGAGGACTTTGCTAGGATTCGTATCTTCTGCCCCTCCCATAAGGCTTAAAACAGACCAGCAACAGCGTTTCAGCTTTGCCGGAAAACAACGTTGTAGCTGTGTCTTCTGCTTCGTCTTCTGCTACGTATGCGTCTTTGTTTTTGTGGCTTCTGGACGTTTGCCAGGCAGGGCCTTTGGCAGTTTGCCTAATTGGACTAATGTTTGTGAGATAACTGAGGGATTTGTGTTGGGAGGCATTTGTTTTACTTGGAGTTGAACGACGCTGGGAATGTAGTATTCCCCGATGTTCGAATAAAGTTTGTTTTTCCATGGAGTGTTTATTACTACCTACTTGGACCTGGGTCACAACACCGACCTCAGAAGAATGGAAGGCTTAGTCAGCCTTGAGCCAGTCAGGATTGAACTCTTGGCATTCTAATCACTGTGCCACTGTGCCACCATGGCTCTAGCCATATCTAAGTGATTGTCCAATGTGCCACCATGGCTCTAGCTCTAAGATCCCTCTCATGGTTAGTATTTTTCAACCAGGTATCCAGTGGAACAGAAGTAGCCTTCAAAAGTTGTGGTGCTTCATCGCTGGAGGTTTTTAAGAAGAGACTAGACAGTCACGTATCTGAAATGGTATGGGTTCTCCTGCTTGGACTAGAAGACCCCCAAGGTCCCTTCCAGCTCTATTATATTCTAATCTATCACCTATACCAGCGTCCACCAACCTTTTGGGCACCAGGGGCCAGTTTTGTGGAGAGAGTGCAGAGAAGAGCAACCAGGATGATGAGGGGACTGGAGGCTAAAACATATGAAGAACAGTTGCAGGAACTGGGCCTGGCTGGTCTAGTGAAGAGAAGGACCCGGGGAGACAGGATAGCCGTCTTCCAATATTTGAGGGGCTGCCACAGAAAGGAGGAAGTCAAGCTATTTTCTAAAACACCTGCAGGCCAGACAAGGAATAATGGATGGAAACTGACCAAGGAGAGATTCAACCTAGAAATAAGGAGAAATTTTCTCAAAGGGAGAACACTCAACCCATGGAACAGAAGTTGCCTTCGGAAGTTGTGGGAGCTTCATCCCTGGAGGCTTTCAAGAAGAGACTGGATTGCCATTTGTCAGAAATGGTGTAGGGTCTGCTTGGGCGCGGGGTTGGACTAGATGATCTACAAGGCCCCACAAGTTCCTTTCCAACTCAGTTAATCTGTATCTGTATCAGAGTTTTTTCTGTGGACCGGAGAGGGTATGTGGTTTTGCATGCTGCCTGCATCCCATGGATGGGGCTTTGTCTGTTTGTGTGGCCCAGTTGCTGGGATTACTGGTCCATGGACCAGGGGTTGGAGATCCCTGGCCTCAGTTGTGGGTTGCCCCCAGTCCGGACCAGTTCTAAAACCGATGGGAGGCTCCACCCACTGACCCAAACGTCATCAAAACTCTTCTGAGCATGCCCAGAAGAGTGTGTGAGGACGTGAGCGGAATGAGCACACGCGCGCAGGCACGATGCGAACCGATAGTAAAGGTAAGTAGAACCCACCCCTGCCTGGCCTCTACTCTATCTGTGCATTTGGTTTTTCTTGCCTAAAGTAGAACCTTACGTTAGGAGAACTGTTGTGCCTCGTCCTCCCTCCTCTCCTCAGCCGGGCCCCTCCTGTCGCCTCCCGGGCCTGCTATCAGATTCAGAGTCTGTGTTGTGTCTTGCCCGCCCTCAGAGCAGCCGGGGCCTTCTTACCTGCTCCCCAACACTGAGGAATGTATGCCTTCCGGCCCAAGTCCTGGCTCCATGCCCCCACAAACTGCAGAAGAAGGAGCATCTCCCTGCCCCAGCCCTGACTCCATGCCCAGGCAAACGGAGCAGCTAGACCCCTCCCCCTCCTCCACAGCAGGTGAGCCTGAGGAGGTTTACTCAAGAACAGGTGATTGGGTGACCTCGCATCAGAAGATTGGAGAGGTGGAGGCAACAGAGGAAGGAGGGCAGGCCTTAATGAGTGCTGAGTCATGGAGCCACACCCCATGGCCTATATAAAGGAGCTACTTTCTGGCAGTCTCTGAGTCAGGCAAAAGTCAAACTTATCTTGCTGAAGTCACTTACTGGTCTCCTGCCTGCTCTGAGGACTTTGCTAGGACTTTGGGCAGAGCTGCAGAGGCAAGCCTGATTCGGATTTCCCGGACCCAGCCGTCAGCGGAGGAGTGGGACACGACAGTCTGATAATGAAGAGGAACGGCCTGGCATGCCTCCAGCCCCCAGCCTTGGCCCCATGCCCAGACAGAATGTCAGGAATTAACAAACAAACCTCATTCCTACAGCGTGTGAGCAGGGAGCCAGCCACGTACTAGAATTACCGGCAGCAGATCCAGAGGAAGGGAATTCACAGTGGACGGATCCCCGCTTCCGGAGATCTGAGAGGCAACGTCAGCAGAAGGAAGGAAGGGGCATGCCTGGATAAGTGCTGAGTCATGGAGCCACACCCCACAGCCTATATAAAGGATCAGCTTGAGTCAAGCAACTTTGAGTCAAGCAAAGTCTCCTTTCGTTTGCTGAAGTCACAACTTGGATTCCTGCCTGCCCTGAGAAATCTGAAAGGAATTTGGCAAAGCTGCAGAGGCTTCATGGCCACGCTTGATACGGACTTCCTAGACCCGGTCGTCGAAGGGGGAGTGGGACACGACAAGAACTGAAGCTTAAAAGGAAATTCACGGGCCAAGCAGAGAATGGTCCTTCAGGCAAGTCAAGTGAAGTTTTCTTCAAAACCCAAACAAGGCCATTTAACATGACTTGGTAGGTTGTTATCTCCCTGTCAAGGCTATCGATTTCCCATCTCACCATTAGAGACACATCTACCAGTCTTTGGAAGAAGGATCCACAGGAGTTTGAAGGAACGCTGTGCCTTGACAAAACCGGGTGACTGTGAGGACATTCGTTAAGTGCAACAGGCATTAAGTGCAAAAACCAGTTTTAAGTCAACCAGTTTTATTCAGGGGCCGTCGTAATTTTGAGTGTTCCTAAATGAATGGTCATAAGTCGAGGACTACCCTGTATTGTGTTCAGAGACATCTCAAATACAAAAGGCTGGATATTTTTTCTGCCACTAAACGTATCACTACTCGAGCAGACAATGAAACCGCGAGAATTTTTTTAGCAATTTGTGTCTCCTTCTTCTTTTAATGACCCCATAATCAGAGGTGGGTTTCAGCAGGTTCTGACCAGTTCTGGAGAACTGGTAGCGGAAATTTTGAGTAGTTCAGAGAACCGGTAGTAAAAATTCTGACTGGCTCCGCCCCCATCTATTCTCTGCCTCCCGAGTCCCAGCTGATGGGGAGGGAATGGGGATTTTGCAGTAACCTTCCCCTGGAGTGGGGTTGGAATGGAGATTTTACAGTATTCTTCCCCTGGAGTGAGGAGGGAATGGGGATGTTGCAACATCCTTCCCCTGGAGTGGGGTGGGAATGGAGATTTTACAGTATCCTTCCCCTGCCACACCCACCAAGCCACGCCCACCAAGCCACGCCACACCCATCAAGCCACACCCACAGAACCAGTAGTAAAAAAATTTTTGAAACCCACCACTGCCTATAATCCCTTGCGGGGTGAAGTCTGGACAAATGAATGGAGCTGAGTGTTTACTGGCCGGATGCCTTTCCTGTTGCCAGTGCGGAGGTTTTTTGTGGTTTTTTTTCCCCCCCAGCAAATATTTTTTTTTTTTTTTGTTTACATTTATACCCCGCCCTTCTCCGAAGACTCAGGGCGGCTTACAATGTATAGGGCAATATATTCTCATCCTGCTCAGAGAGAGAAATATCTGCCTCTACCCAGGTAGTGTTCTTGATGTTTTTCATTCATTCACTCAAAATTAGACACAGAATTTGAAACGACTGCCCAAAATAGCGATCCTACCTTGAGTTCATCCGGAGGAGGTAGAATTATCTCTCATAATTCGTACCCTATTCGTGGGAGACTAACAACGGTGAGCATCCCCTATGCAAGCCAGCTCAAAGATAGCACCCTCAATATTTAGCGGAACCTCCACAGTTGTTCTTATCGGGTATAATTACAGACTGTACAGTTATGGAGACTAAGCTGTTTCTAAATTTAATAACAGCAGCGAGACTTTTGGTTGCACAATACTGGAAGAGAGAAGATTTACTTACGATTGAAGAATGGACACTTAAAGTATCAAACTTAGCAGAAATGGCAGAAAAATCTGCCTATTTGAAAGAACATTCACAAGAAAAGTATGTATTGGAGTGGAGAAGGTGGATTGATTGTGTTCAAAACAAGTATCGGACTAAAAAGTATCAAAAAGTTTATGAATAACGTTATGAATGGCATATATTAATGTATATGTTTAAATGGGAAAGGGGAGTTAAGGGGGTGTTGGAAGAGAGTGGATATGAGTTAAGATTTTTGTGGTATCTTAGCTTATGATTGATAAATGTTATATCCTGCATTTTGTTCTGGGAAGTCTCGGGGAGTTGGGGGAGAGGAGGAGGAGGAGGAGGGGAAGTGGGGGGGAACAATGGTTTAAAAATTTGTTCTTTGTACAACTTTTTCAATAAAAAAAATATTTAGTGGAACCTCCACGTTTAGTGGCAGTATTCCCCTGAGTACCAAAATGTGGAAATCAAGGAGGGATGAGGGAAAGAGATAATCTATGGCGACACTGGAAAACGGACGAAACCATTTTTGACTTGCAGAGATTAAATACAGCTACTTACAACGCTTCATTTAGTGACTGTTTGAAGCTGCAATGGCGCTGAAAAAAAGGGACTTACAACCGTTTCCCACACCTACGACCGTTGCAGTATCCCCCTGGTCATGCGATCAAAATTCAGGCTCTTTGACTCATATTTTATGACCGTTGCAACGCCCCGGCGCCATCTTTTGCTACCTTCCAACAAGCAACGTCTGATTCACTTAATAACTGCGTTCCTCACTTAACAAATGCGGTGATTCACTTAACCACCGCGGCAGAAAAGGTCGCAAAACAGGGACGAACCCCACTGAACAACTTTTTTGCTGAGCCACGGAAATGTCGGAGCCTCCTTTGTGGTCGTAAGTCGAGGACTTGCCCGTAGATGAACGTTGAATTAAATTCAGCACACTTTTTTTTAAAAAAAGTCTACCGTTCTTATTCGCTAAGAGATCTTGCAAAAAGAAAGAAAGAAAGAAAGAAAGAAAGAAAGAAAGAAAGAAAGAAGGAAAGAAGGAAAGAAAGAAAGAAAGAGCTTTCTAGTAATGGCCCAGAGAATCATAGCAAGCAAGTTTGACATGCAACTGGATTTTATTTTTTTTTTGTTTCTTTTCACGGTTCATTTCTCTCCGTTTATTTCATTTCATTTTTTTTTAAAAAAAAGATGTTTTAAATTTTTTTACAACAAACAAACATAAAAACATCTTCAATCCAAATACCGTGTGTCGGTGGGCACACGGTATTTTGTGCAATTTCAACGTATACATGTCACAAATTTATCTAATCTTATATTATGCCAATCTTTTCTTATTACATCATTCATGCCATCGTCTCAAATCAATTTAATTCAACATTTTCCCTTATAATAACCTTTCTCAAATCTTTTTTTATTGTATCTTCCCTTCTAACCATTGATAAAATAAATCCCATATCTTATAGTATAGTTTATCTTCCTGTTCTCTAATTTCAAATGTCAATTTACACATTTCTGCACATTCCATTATTTTTCGAATAATTTCATCTTGCGTAGGTAATTTCTCCCTTTTCCAGTTTTTAGCAAACACAATCCTAGCTGCTGTTCCAACCTTCACAATCAAATATCTCACTTCTCTGCTATATGTTTCAGGTATAATCCCCAATAGAAAAACTTCTGGTTTAAAGTCGATTTTAATCCATATCTCTTAGCTTCCACGCATGTCCACTACATACATACATACATACACATAATACATACCACTTTCTACTATTGACCTCACCCCATTCCTAAGAGGACCATAAGGGGCGTGCATAGCGCACAAACATGCCTACCATTCCTGTCCTATTGTTTTTCTTTTCTTCTTCATACATATATATATATATATATATATATATATATATATATATATATATATATATATATATATATATATATATATATATATATATATATATATGCTTATTCCTCTAATATTTACTCATATATATGTTTATATACTATATACACTGGCTAACTGCACTGGCTACCTGTGGCCTTTTGGGTGCGCTTCAAGGTTTTGGTAACTATCTTCAAAGCGCTCTATGGCATAGGGCTGGGCTATTTACGGGACCGTCTACTGCCATCGATTGCCTCCCACCGACCTATGCGCTCTCACAGGGAGGGACTCCTTAGGGTGCCATCAGCCAGGCAGTGCCGACTGGCGACGCCCAGAGGGAGAGCCTTTTCTGTGGGGGCTCCCACCCTCTGGAACGAACTTCCCCCAGGTCTTCGTCAACTTTCCGACCTTGAACCTTCGCATGAGCTTAAGACACATCTATTTATTTATGAGGACTGGACTCGGATTTTAAATTTTAATTTGGTTTTAATGGGGTTTTATTATTTTAATTGCAATTTTTAACATTCGGCCTTATTTAATAAGTTTTTTAAATTGGTGTTTTATTCTGTATTTATATGCATGTTTTTATTAGGCTGTAAACCGCCCTGAGTCCCCTGGGAGATAGGGCGGTATATAAATGTGATTAAATAAATAAATAAATAAATAAATAAATAAATAAATAAATAAATAAATAAATAAATAAATAAATAAATAAATAAATAATCTTTTTGTATGATGACTACATATATTGTTGTGACAAAATAAATAAATAAATATGGTAATATGAACCCGGTATCTGATGATACTTCCAGCATTTTTCGGATTTGTCCTTAAACATTCTAGCAATTCTTGTCGGAGTATTTCATTTCATTTTTCAGGCACGTCACGAGCTCCAGAACGATTGGCAGGTCGTTAATCTTTATATGGAAAAGCTCACCGTCTCTGGGGGGGGAATCGAACCATTGGGCCTTCCTCTAATCTCTCTTGAGTTCAAAGGGATCTGCTTTGTAAAACGAGCCCGAGCGTATTGCAGTGATCTTCCACTACGGGATGAAAGGGAGAGCCCAGAGAACGGGAAATTCTCCCAGATGGATTAATTTCCTGGATAATTTTTTTTTTTTTTTTGGCGAGATGGACAGGAGGCATTTTAGAGTCTGTAGCTTCACACTTTTGAATTCTTGGCTCTCTCTCTCTTTTTCAACTGCATCAAGAGATGGAGGGAAATGGTAAAAGGAGGCTGCTTACCTCGCGATCCCTGTAACAGTAACAGAGTTGGAAGGGACCTTGGAGGTCATCTAGTCCAACCCCTTGCTCACGCAGGAGACCTGTGCTAGGGATTTGAGCTGCTGAACTGCCGACCTTAACCCAGGGGTGTCCAAACTTGGCCACTTTAAGACTTGTGGACTTTAACTCCCAGAATTCCTCAGCCAGCTGCTGAGGAAGGAAGGAAGGAGAGGAAGGAATGGAAGGAAGGAAGATCGTGGAAAGAAGGAGGGAGGGAGGAAAGTAAGGAAGGAAGGAGTGGAAGGAAGAGAGGGAGGTCACGGGAAGGAGGAGTGAGGGAGTAAGGGAGAGGAATGGAAGGATGGAAGAATGGAAAGAAAGAAGGAGAGGGAGGAATGGAAGGAAGGAAGATCATGGAAAGAAGGAGGGAGGGAGGAAAGTAAGTAAGGAAGGAGTGGAAGGAAGAGAGGGAGGTCACGGAAGGAGGAGTGAGGGAGTAAGGGAGAGGAATGGAAGGATGGAAGAATGGAAAGAAAGAAGGAGAGGAGGAATGGAAGGAAGGAAGATCATGGAAAGAAGGAGGGAGGGAGGAAAGTAAGGAAGGAAGGAGTGGAAGGAAGAGAGGGAGGTCACGGGAAGGAGGAGTGAGGGAGTAAGGGAGAGGAATGGAAGGATGGAAGAATGGAAAGAAGGAGAGGGAGGAATGGAAGGAAGGAAGATCATGGAAAGAAGGAGGGAGAGAGGGGAAGGGAGAGGGGAGGGGAAGAAGGGAGGGAGGGAGGAAAGTAAGTAAGGAAGGAGTGGAAGGAAGAGAGGGAGGTCACGGGAAGGAGGAGTGAGGGAGTAAGGGAGAGGAATGGAAGGATGGAAGAATGGAAAGAAAGAAGGAGAGGGAGGAATGGAAGGAAGGAAGATCATAGGAAGAAGGAGAGAGGGCCGGAAGGAAGGAAGGGAGGGAGGGAGGGAGGGAGAACTGAGCCTTAGGAATCATCTGGGTCTTGTGAATGTGCCCTCTAAAATAGAAGATTTCCTTTGATGTGGAAAAGCATCTGCTATATGACTTTCTCCAATCCTGGGGCCACATCAACCTCCTCTCTCATTTCCTGATCAATTTGATTTCCACAGACCCCTCCTCAGACATTTCAAAAAGGCCAGAAACATTTTGCAAAACCCTCCACGCTGATTTACGAGCGGTTTTTGTCAGCGGGGGGCGGGGGGGGCGGAATTTTCCCTCAAGCTTTTTTTTTTTTTAATATATATTTTTTTACAGGAGATAAATTGTGGTGCTGAAAAGAAGAAGAAGAAAAAAAACCAAACCCTTATCCATCTTTCTTTGATCTTTTCTCCCGCAGCTTTTGTGTGACGCCCGGCAAATGTCAGAGAGAGGCTCATTTCTGCAGGATTTATTCTGACTAAGTTTGACACTTCCGTTTAAATTAATACCTCCTTGTCCTGCGGGTCAGAAGCGGGGTGGGGGTGGGGAGAATGAACAATATATCCGTCTTTATTTAATTCAAATGACAGCAAGCTGCTTTCTCCAAAGAATCAAACTCCTTAAACCCTTTAGCAAATGGCACAAGAGACACTGCAGCAATCCAATAGTGCAATTTTTTAAGCGATTAATCATTATTTATTTATTTATTTGCATCCTGTCTTTATCATTTTTTTTATAAACAAAGCGTAGGCGTCCCTCTGGAACGAACTCCCTCCAGGACTTCGCCAACTTCCGGACCTCCGAACCTTTCGTCGCGAGCTTAAAACACACTTATTTATCTGCGCGGGACTGGATTAGATTTTAAAGTTATGGGTTTTAAGGGGTTTTTATTATTTATACTATTTTAAATTTGGGGCAATAGAATAAGTTTTTTAATTGTTTTTTAATCTGTATTTATATGTATTTTAACTGCCTGTGAACCGCCCTGAGTCCTTAGGGAGATAGGGCGGTATATAAATTTGAAAAATAAATAAATAAATAAATAAAAATAGGCCAGTGGTAGTCAACCTGGTCCCTACCGCCCACTAGCGGGCGTTCCAGCTTTCATTTTATTTATTTATTTATTTATTTATCAAACTTCTATACCGCCCTTCTCCCGAAGGACTCAGGGCGGTGTACAGCCTTCATTTAAAACAGTTAATATACATATTAAAATAACAATTAAAAAGCTTATTCAATAAAAGGCCAAATTAAAACCGTCAATTGATCATCTAAAATACCCAATAAAATTACCATTAAAAGTTTAAAAATTTAAATTTAGAATTTAAAAAATCAGGCCAGTCCCGCTTGTATAAATAAATAAGTTTTCAGTTACCGGCGGAAGGTCCGAAGGTCAGGCAATTGGCGTAAACCGGGGGGAAGTTCGTTCCAGAGAGTAGGTGCTCCCACAGAGAAGGACCTTCCCCTGGGGGCCGCCAGCCGACACTGCTTGGCGGACGGCACCCTGAGAAGACCCTCTCTGTGAGAGCGTACGGGTCGGTGGGAGGCATGTGAAAACAGCAGGCGGTCCCGTAAGTACCCGGGCCCTAAGCCATGGAGCGGTTTGAAGATGGTAACCAAAACCTTGAAGCGCACCCGGAAGACCACAGGTAGCCAGTGCAGACTGCGCAGGAGTGGTGTTACCCGGGAGCAACGCGGTGCTCCCTCAATCACCCGCGCAGCTGCATTCTGGACTAACTGCAGTCTCCAGGTACACTTCAGGGGTAGCCCCATGTAGAGAGCATTGCAATAATCCAGTCGAGAAGTGACGAGAGCATGAGTGACCGTGCATAAGGCATCCCGGTCATCCCGGTTCATGGTGGGCGGGAGGGATTTTGTCCGATACTGGAGCGCTTTCCTTTTTAAAAAATTTAATTGACTTTTTTTTAAAAAAAAATTCATAGCATTATTTAAAAACATTTCAATTTTTTCATAAAATTCCCTGTGAACAATTTAAATTTCCGAAAATAGACTATTTGTATCGCCCGCGCATAAGTTTAGTTCATGTTACGTAAGTGAAACTAAATGGCGCTATAGTGCGACCGCAAACAAAAGAGCCTCGTCCCAGAATAGCTCGCGCATCTCCCCCCACACCACCCCAGCTGTAACAGACAAGCAGAGCTGGTAGCCGGCGCCACCCCCCCAACCCAATCCACGATGCGCGAGAGGCTTGCACAGATGACGATACACGGCGCATTACTGTGGAACCGGTGGGCGGTTAGAAAATTTTACTACTAACAGAGATACAAAAGTGGGAGGTAGGTATAAAAAGGTTGACTACCCCTGGCCTAGGCGGTCAATATATTCACACACCTTCCTCCTCCTATTTTCTCCACAACAACCGTTGTGAGGTGGTTGGGATGACAGTGATTGGCGCAAAGTCACCCAATTAGCTTTCGTGCCTAAGGTATGACTAGAGTTCATCATCTCCTGGTGATTGGCCCAAAGTCAGCCAGCCATCTTTCACGCCTAAGGCAGGGCTAGAATTCACTGTCTCCTGGTGATTGGCCCAAAATCACCCAGCCAGCTTTCACGCCTAAGGCAGTGCTAGAATTCACTGTCTCCTGGTGATTGGCCCAAAATCACCCAGCCAGCTTTCACGCCTAAGGCAGTCCTAGAATTCACTGTCTCCAAATCACCCAGCCAGCTTTCATGCCTAAGGCAGTGCTAGAATTCACTGTCTCCTGGTGAATGGCCCAAAATCACCCAGCCAGCTTTCACGCCTAAGGCAGGGCTAGAATTCACTGTCTCCTGGTGATTGGCCCAAAGTCAGCCAGCCATCTTTCACGCCTAAGGCAGTCCTAGAATTCACTGTCTCCAAATCACCCAGCCAGCTTTCATGCCAAAGGCAGGGCTAGAATTAGAACTCACTGTCTCCTGGTGATTGGCCCAAAGTCACCCAGCCAGCTTTCATGCCTAACTGCGAAGGTTGTAGAGAGTGCTGTGGCACGGCAGCTACCCCAGTACCTGGATGAAGCCGTCTATCTAGACCCGTTCCAGTCCGGTTTCCGACCCGGATACAGCACGGAGACAGCTTTGGTCGCGTTGGTGGATGATCTCTGGAGGGCCAGAGACAGGGGTTATTCCTCTGCTCTGGTCCTATTAGACCTCTCAGCGGCTTTCGATACCATCGACCATGGTATCCTGCTGCGCCGGTTGGAGGGATTGGGAGTGGGAGGCACCGTTTATCGGTGGTTCTCCTCCTATCTCTCCGACCGGTCGCAGACGGTGTTGACAGGGGGGCAGAGGTCGACCGCGAGACACCTCACTTGTGGGGTGCCGCAGGGGTCGATTCTCTCACCCCTTCTGTTCAACATCTATATGAAGCCGTTGGGTGAGATCATCAGTGGCTTTGGGGTGAGATATCAACTGTACGCTGATGATACTCAGCTGTACTTTTCCACCCCGGGCCACCCCAACGAAGCTGTCGAAGTGCTGTCCCGGTGTTTGGAAGCCGTACGGGTCTGGATGGGGAGGAACAGGCTCAAGCTCAATCCCTCCAAGACGGAGTGGCTGTGGATGCCGGCACTGATACAGTCAGCTGCAGCCGCAGCTGACTGTTGGGGCGAGTTATTGGCCCCAAAGGAGGAGTGCACAGCTTGGGTGTTCTCCTGGATGCACGGCTGTCGTTTGAAGATCATTTGGCGGCCGCTCCAGGAGAGCCTTTCACCAGGTTCGCCTGGTGCGCCAGTTGCGCCTTCCTTGATCGGGATGCCCTATGCACAGTCACTCACGCCTGGTTACCTCCCGCCTGGATTATTGCAATGCTCTCACATGGGGCTCCCTTGAGATGCACTCGGAGGCTTCAGTTGGTCCAGAATGCAGCTGCTGGTGATAGAGGGAGTCACACGTAGCTCTCATGTGACACCTCTCCTGCGCAGACTGCACTGGCTTCCTGTTGCCTTCGGGTGCATTTCAAAGTCTTGGTAACCACCTTTAAAGCGCCCATGGCTTGGGACCTGGGTACTTACGGGACCGCCTTCTGTTACCTCATGCCTCCCACCGACCCGTGCGCTCGCACAGAGGGCCTTCTCAGGGTGCCGTCCGCCAGACAATGTCGGCTGGCGGCCCCAGAGGAAGATCCTTCTCTGTGGGGGCTACTCTTGGAACGAACTCCCCTGGTTTACGTCAAATTCCTGACCTTCGGACTTTTCGCATGAACTGAAAACATATTTGTTTGTTCGTGCGGGGCTTTCTTAAATTGTTTAATTTTAAATTTTAAATTTTTTCTCTGGTTTTAATTGGGGTTTTTAGATTCTTAATTCTTAATTATTTCGGCCATACTGTATAATAAGTTTTTTAATTGTATTTTAACTGTATATTGTTCTTTTTATCCTGGCTGTACACCACCCTGAGTCCTTCGGGAGAAGGGCGGTTTATAAATCTAATAAATAATAATAATAATAATAATAATAATAATAATAATAATAATAATAATAATAATAATAATAATAATAATAATAATAATAAAAAAGTGGGACTAGAACTCACTGTCTCCTGGTGATTGGCCGAAAGTCACCCAGCCAGTTTTCATGCCTAAGCCAGGGCTTGAACTCTCACTAGGTATAGGAGGATTACTTACATATGGACGTTCTAGATCTTCCGTGTTCTGTGTTCCTAGTCAACCCTGCAACCCTGTATCTGGTTGCTCAGCCCAGCTTATCTGCTCTCGGGATTAGTTTGATTTGTTTAGTAACTCCTGAGGTGGCTCAAATTTATAATAACTCTGAATAAACCAAATCATCAACCAAAGACAAAATTCTCAAGAGGGAATATTGAAAGTTTAGGACCAGAGCGTCCCCTGGTGGACATTTGTTGCTATTACGTCTGAAGTATCTTCGCATTAACGTCATCTACTCGTTTTAAAAATACATGTTTAAAAATACATCAACTTGACTTTTTTTTGACTCCCTTGTCTTCATCCAATAATCCTACTGGAGATTTTAATCTTGGTTTTGAGGGAAACCAAGATGGATGGAAACTAATCAAGGAGAGAGGCAACCTAGAACTAAGAAGTAAGAATCAGTTAAGTGGAACAGCTTGCCTCCAGAAGTTAGAATAGAATAGAATAGAATAGAATTTTATTGGCCAAGTGTGATTGGACACACAAGGAATTTGTCTTGGTGCATATGCTCTCAGTGTACATAAAAGAAAAGATACGTTCATCAAGGTACAACATTTACAACACAATTGATGATCAATATATCAATATAAATCATAAGGATTGCCAGCAACAAGTTATAGTCATACAGTCATAAGTGGAAAGAGATTGGTGATGGGAACTATGAGAAGATTAATAGTAGTGCAGATTCAGTAAATAGTCTGACAGTGTTGAGGGAATTATTTGTTTAGCAGAGTGATGGCCTTCGGGAAAAAACTGTTCTTGTGTCTAGTTGTTCTGGTGTGCAGTGCTCTATAGCGTCGTTTTGAGGGTAGGAGTTGAAACAGTTTATGTCCAGGATGCGAGGGATCTGCAAATATTTTCACGGCCCTCTTCTTGATTCGTGCAGTATACAGGTCCTCAATGGAAGGCAAGTTGGTAGCAATTATTTTTTCTGCAGTTCTAATTATCCTCTGAAGTCTGTGTTTTTCTTGTTGGGTTGCAGAACCGAACCAGACAGTTATAGAGGTGCAAATGACAGACTCAATAATTTGTTAATACTCAATAATAAGTTGTGGGTGTTTTATCACTCGCTAAGAAAAGACTGGACAGCCGCTTGTCTGAAATGGTGCAGGGTCTCCTGCTTGAGCAGGGGGTTGGACTAGAAGACCTCCAAGGACCCTGCCAACTCTGTTATTCTGTATTCTGAAGTAGATACTGGGTGGCAGGTGGAGGCTAACCCCTCTTAATTGTAGTTGCGTGTTGCACTTAAAAATGGAATGGCAGTGGATAGAGTAAAAAATAAATAAAATCCAGATGATTTCCATGATGGTTTGATTTATATCTGTGTTTTATAAATGTCACAAAAAAAAGAGGGCTTTAGTGGCACCATTGTGGTCAATGTATTGCCATCTCTGTAGTGTGCAGGTAGTCCTCAACTTACAACAGTTCCATGCCGTGGTGGCCCAGGGGTTAGAATGCAGTAGTGCAGGCTACTTCTGCTGACTGCCTACTGCCAGTGGTTCAGTAGTTCGATCCTGACCAGCTCAAGGTCGACTCAGCCTTCCATCCTTCCGAGGTGCGTAAGATGAGGACCCAGATTGTTAGCGGCAATATACTGACTCTGTAAACTGCTTAGAGAAGGCTGTAAAGCACTGTGAAGTGGTATATAAGTCTAAGTGCTGTTGCTCTTCCTTCCTTCCTTCCTTCCTTCCTTCCTTCCTTCCTTCCTTCCTTCCTTCCTTCCTTCCTTCCTTCCTTCCTTCCTTCCTTCCCAGTGGTTAGAATGCAGTATTGCAGGATAATTCTGCCCACAGTCGGGAGTTCAATCCTGATTGGCTCAAGGTTGACTCAGCCTTCCATCCCTCTACGGTTGGTAAAATGAGGACCCAGATTGTTGGGGGCAAGAGGTTGACTCTGTAAACTTATTTATTATTTATTTATTTTATTAGATTTATAAACCGCCCTTCTCCCGAAGGACTCAGGGCGGTGTACAGCCAGAGTAAAAAGAAACAATATACAGTTAAAATAAAATTAAAAAACTTATTATACAGTGTGGCCGAAATTAAAATAATTAAGAATCTAAAAACCCCAATTAAAACCAGAGAGAAATTTAGAATTTAAAACTAAACAATTTAAGAAAGCCCCGCACGAACAAACAGATATGTTTTCAGTTCGCGGCGAAAAGTCCGAAGGTCAGGTATTTGACGTAAACCAGGGGGGAGTTCATTCCAAAGAGTGGGGGCCCCCACAGAGAAGGATCTTCCTCTGGGGGCCGCCAGCCGACATTGTTTGGTGGATGGCACCCTGAGAAGGCCCTCTGTGCGAGCGTACGGGTCAGTGGGAGGCATGAGGTAAGAGAAGGCGGTCCTGTAAGTACCCAGGTCCCAAGCCATGGAGCGCTTTAAAGGTGGTTACCAGAACCTTGAAATGCACCCGAAAGGCAACAGGAAACCAGTGCAGTCTGCGCAGGAGAGGTGTCACATGGGAGCTACGTGTGACTCCCTCTATCACCCGCGCAGCTGCATTCTGGACCAACTGAAGCCTCTGAGTGCATCTCAAGGGGAGCCCCATGTAGAGAGCATTGCAATAATCCAGGGGGGAGGTAACAAGAGCGTGAGTGACTGTGCATAGGGCATCCCGATCAAGGAAGGGGCGCAACTGGCGAACCAGGCGAACCTGGTGAAAGGCTCTCCTGGAGACGGCCGCCAAATGATCTTCAAATGACAGCCGTGCATCCAGGAGAACACCCTGAGTCTTCGGAGAAGGGCGGGGTATAAATGTAAATGTAAACAAAAAGTTGCGCACTCCCTCCTTTGGGGCCAATAACTCGCCCCCAACAGTAGGCTGCGGCTGCAGCTGACTGTATCGGGGTGCCGGCATCCACAGCCACTCCATCTTGGAGGGATTGAGCCTGAGCCTGTTCCTCCCCATCCAGACCCGTACGGCTTCCAAACACTGGGACAACACTTCGACAGCTTCGTTGGGGTGACCCGGGGTGGAAAAGTACAGCTGAGTATCATCAGCGTACAGTTGATATCTCACCCCAAAGCCACTGATGATCTCACCCAACGGCTTCATATAGATGTTGAACAGGAGGGGCGAGAGAATCGACCCCTGCGGCACCCCACAAGTGAGGTGTCTCGCGGTCGACCTCTGCCCCCCTGTCAACACCGTCTGCGACCGGTCGGAGAGATAGGAGGAGAACCACCGATAGACTGTGCCTCCCACTCCCAACCCCTCCAACCGGCGCAGCAGGATACCATGGTCGATGGTATCAAAAGCCGCTGAGAGGTCTAATAGGACCAGGGCAGAGGAATAACCCCTGTCCCTGGCCCTCCAGAGATCATCCACCAACGCGACCAAAGCTGTCTCCGTGCTGTATCCGGGTCGGAAACCAGACTGGAACGGGTCTAGATAGACGGCTTCATCCAGGTACTGGGGTAGCTGCCGTGCCACAGCACTCTCTACAACCTTCGCAGTGAAGCGAAGGTTGGAGACCGGACGGTAGTTACCTAAAATAGCTGGGTCCAGGGAAGGCTTCTTGAGGAGGGGTCTCACCACTGCCTCCTTCAAGGCAGCAGGGAAAACTCCTTCCAACAAAGAAGCGTTAATGATCCCCTGGAGCCAGCCTCGTGTCACTTCCCGGGAGGCCAGCACCAACCAGGAAGGGCACGGGTCCAGTAAACATGTCGTAGTATGCAGCCTCCCCAGCAACCTGTCCACGTCCTCGAGAGTCACAGGATCAAACTCATCCCAAATAACCTCCACAAGACGCGACTCCGCCCTCCCACCTGGATCATCCCAATTTCGGTCCAAGCCGTCCCGGAGCTGAACAAAGAGAGAGGGCTGTAAAGCACTATGAAGCGGTATATAAGTCTAAATGCTATTGCCCTTCCTTCCTTCCTTCCTTCCTTCCTTCCTTCCTTCCTTCCTTCCTTCCTTCCTTCCTTCCTTCCCAGTGGTTAGAATGCACTAGTGCAAAATAATTCTGCCCACTGCCAAGAGTTCAATCCTGACCGGCTCAAGTTTGATTCAGCCTCCCATCCTTCCGAGGTGGGTAAAATGAGGATCCCAATTGTTGGGGGCCATATGCTCACTCTGTAAAACCGCTTAGAGAGAGCCGTGAAGCACTGTGAAGCGGTATATAAGTCTTAAGTGCTACTGCTATTTAGTGAGCATTCAGAGTGACAATGGCGCTGAAAAAAAAGTAACTTATAACCATTTTTCACACTTCCAACCATTTATTTATTATTTATTTATTATTTATATTTTTATACCGCCCTTCTCCGAAGACTCAGGGTGGTGTACAGCCAGAATGAAACAGTAACACAACAATTAAAACAATATATCACTAAAAATCCTAATTCAATTTGGCTAAAAAGTTAAAAAATAATAAAATAAAATTATAAAAACCCTATAAAACCCCATTAAAACTCCCATTAGGCCAGCCCTACTCGATGAAATAAGAAAGTCTTGAGCTCGCGCTTAAAGGTCTGGAGGTCAGGGAGTATGAATAGCCCCAGAGGTAGTTCATTCCAGAGGGCAGGTGCCCCCACCGAGAATGCTCTTCCCCTGGGAGCCGCCAGCCGGCATTGTTTGAATAGAATAGAATAGAATAGAATAGAATAGAATAGAATAGAATAGAATAGAATAGAATAGAATAGAATAGAATTTTTATTGGCCAAGTGTGATTGGACACACAAGGAATTTTTCTTGGTGCATATGCTCTCAGTGTACATAAAAGAAAAGATACGTTCATCAAGGTACAACATTTACAACACAATTGATGGTCAATATATCAATATAAATCATAAGGATTGCCAGCAACAAAGTTACAGTCATACAGTCATAAGTGGAAAGAGATTGGTGATGGGAACTATGAGAAGATTAATAGTAGTGCAGATTCAGTAAATAGTTTGACAGTGTTGAGGGAATTATTTGTTTAGCAGAGTGATGGCCTTCGGGAAAAAACTGTTCTTGTGTCTAGTTGTTCTGGTGTGCAGTGCTCTATAGCGTCGTTTTGAGGGTAGGAGTTGAAACAGTTTATGTCCAGGATGCGAGGGGTCTGCAAATATTTTCACGGCCCTCTTCTTGATTCGTGCAGTATACAGATCCTCAATGGAAGGCAGGTTGGTAGCAATTATTTTTTCTGCAGTTCTAATTATCCTCTGAAGTCTGTGTTTTTCTTGTTGGGTTGCAGAACCGAACCAGACAGTTATAGAGGTGACGGCACCCTAAGGAGGCCCTCCCTGTGAGGGGGAGGCCCTCCCTCTCGATGGGAGGCTATTGGTGGCAGTAGGCGGTCCCGTAAATATCCCGGTCCCAAGCCATGGAGCGCTTTAAAGGTGATGACGAACACCTTGAACTGCACCCGGAAGACCACTGGCAGCCAGTGAAGCCTGCGCAGGAGAGGTGTTATATGGGAACATCCTCATGTTCCTGTGATTGAAATTGGCGACTGGCTCGTATTTATGACCGTTGCAATGTCTCGGGGGTCACGTGGTCCCCTTTGGTGTCCTTCTGACAAGTCAATGGGGGAAAAGCGAGATTCACTTCACAACCCTCTTACTAACTTAACAAGTGCAGCGGTTCACTTAGCAACCGTGGTGAGAAAGGGGTGGCAAAATGAGACAAAATTCGCCGCGCAATTGTCTCATATACGGCAGCAGCAGACATTTTGGGCTCATCGGTGGTCATAAATTGAGGACTACCTGTAGAGAGTGGGCGGGGGGGGGGAGGGGGAGGTCTGTCCAGTCTGTCTAGTTATTCATGACTATGTGCCAAAAAAAGTCAACGAATTCATCCCGCCAAAGGGTTAAGAATATTGTATGAATGAGAGAATTGAAACCTGAACTATTTCTTCTGGGGATTATTAAAGGAAATTACCCTAAAAGGATTAAATATTTGATTATTCACATAACCACAGCAGCAAGAATCGTACTCGCATAAGCTTGGAAAATGTCCACTATACCTTGGAGACCTAAAGACCTTGGAGTTTTCATGTCAAATGATCTAAGTGCCAAAGCCCACTGCAACTACATAGCAGAAAAAGCTCTAAGAGTTGTAAACCTAATCTTGCGTAGCTTCTTTTCCAAAAACACTACACTACTAACCAGAGCATATAAAACATTTGCTAGACCAATTCTAGAATACAGCTCACCTGTCTGGAACCCTCACCACATCTCTGACATCCACACAATTGAACGTGTCCAGAAATATTTTACAAGAAGAGTTCTCCATTCCTCTGAAAACAATAAAATACCTTATCCCACCAGACTTGAAATCCTAGGCTTAGAAAACTTGGAACTCCGTCGCCTTCGACAAGACCTAAGTTTAACTCACAGAATCATCTATTGTAATGTCCTTCCTGTCAAAGACTACTTCAGCTTTAATTGCAATAATACTAGAGCAACTAATAGATTTAAACTTAATGTCAACCGCTTTAATCTAGATTGCAGAAAATATGACTTCTGTAACAGAATCATCAGTGCTTGGAATACTTTACCTGACTCTGTGGTCTCTTCTCATAATCCTAAAAGCTTTAACCAAAAACTTTCTACTATTGACCTCACCCCATTCCTAAGAGAACCATAAGGGGCGTGCATAAGAGCACAAATGTGCCTAGAGTTCCTGTCCTATTGTTTTTCTTTTCTTCTTCATATATATATATATATATATATATATATATATATATATATATATATATATATATATATATATATATATATATATATATATGCTTATACCTCCTATATTTACTCATATATATTTTTATATACTATATAATCTTTTTGTATGATACCTACATATATTGTTGTGACAAAATAAATAAATAAAAGAAATAAAAGAAATAAATAAATACAGGGTCTCAACCTTGGCAACTTTAAGCCGGTGGACTTCAACTCTCAGAATTCCCCAGCCAGCAAAGCTGGCTGGGGTATTCTGGGAGTTGAAGTCCTCCAGGCTTAAAGTTGCCAAGGTTGGAGACTCCTGCACTATACCAACAGACTGTGCAATAATCCGGAAAAATTTCGAATGTGCAGAAATGGACAAACTTACTTTAGAATTAAATAATAAGGAATACTATTTAACTTGGGGAAAACTGGTATCCATGGATAGAAATTAAAAATAAGGAATGCATAGAATAAAATAAGATACAAAATGGGTTTAAATACATTGATTAAGTCAGAATATGTGGGGATAGAGGTACAAAGTTAAAGATTATGTACTGTCGGAATGATGTTGAATTGTATAATTATGACGGAGGTATTTTTGTTATAGATTTATTTTAACTTGTATTCTAGGATTTTAAATGTGAATAAAGGGTTTTTTGTTTTTTTTTAAAAAAGAATACTGTGTGAATGCAGTCAACATATTAGGTGTGATCTCAGCCAGCACAATCAATCAATCAATCAATCAATTAATCAATCAATCAGAATAGAGCTGGAAGGGACCTTGGAGGTCTTCTACTCCAGCCCCCTGCTCAAGCAGGAGACCCTATATCAGCGATGGCTAATCTTTTTGCCATTGCATGCCAAAAGTGGTGGGGCACAGGGGTGTGTGTTGCGCACGCGAGTGCCCACACCCATAATTCTATGCGCCCTGCCCCCTGTGCATGCGCATGCCACTCCCCCGCGCTCCCCCCGCTTTTGGCACGTGATAGCACGGTGGGCCCAGTAGGCCCGTTTTTTGCTCTCCCCATGCTTCAGAGCCTCTCTAGGAGCCTGGGGAGAGCAAAAAAACGGGCCTTCCGGTCCCACCGGAAGTCAACAAACAGGCTGTTTCTGGCCTCCGGAGGGCCTCCGGGGTGGGTGGGGAAGGCGGTTTTCACCCTCCCCAGGTTCCTAGAGAGGCTCTGGAGCCTGGGGAGAGCAAAAAAAAAAAAGGGCCTTCCCCAATCCCCAGGCTCTCCGGAGGCAGGAAACAGCCTGTTTCCCTACTTCTGGTGGGCCCAGAAGACTGGAAAATCAGCTGGCGGAGCTGAGCTCACGTGCCCACTGATACGGCTCTGCGTGCCACAGGTTCGCCATCATGGCCCTGTATCATTTTAGACAATTGGCTGTCCAGACTCTTCTTAAAAATCATCAGTGTTGAAACACCCACAACTTCCGAAGGCAAGAAGTTCCACTGGTTAGTTGTTCTCTAAGTTTCTCCTTAGTTTCAGGTTGCTTCTCTCCTTGATTAGTTTCCATCCGTTGCTTCTTGTCCTGCCTTCAGGTGCTTTGGAGAATAGTTTGACTCCCTCTTCTTTGCGGCGGCCCCTCAAATACCGGAATATTGCTATCACGTGCCCCCACCCACTCCTCCTTTTCTCTAGACTAAAAGGTAAAGGTAAAGGTTCCCCTTGCACATACGTGCTAGTCGTTCCTGACTCTAGGGGGCGGTGCTCATCTCCGTTTCAAAGCCGAAGAGCCAGCGCTGTCCGAAGACGTCTCCGTGGTCATGTGGCCGGCATGACTCAACGCCAAAGGCCCACGGAGCGCTGCTACCTTCCCACCAAAGGTGGACCCTATTTTTTCTACTTGCATTTTTACATGCTTTCGAAACTGCTAGGTTGGCAGAAGCTGGGACAAGTCACGGGAGCTCACCCCGTTACACGGCAGCACCAGGGATTCGAACCGCTGAGCTGCCGACCTTTCGATCAACAAGCTCAACGTCCTAGCCCCTTGAGCCACCGCGTCCCTTTTCTCTAGACTAGCCATACCAAATTCCTGCAACTGTTCTTCGTATGTTTTAACCTCCAGTCCTCTAATCATCTTGATTGCTCTTCTTTGCACTTTTTCCAAAGTCTCAACATCTTTTTTTTTTTTTTTTTGAATGTGGTGACCAAAACTGGATGCAATATTCCAAGTGTGGCCTTACTAAGGCGTTATAAATCGAAAAGCAGGTCGAGGCAGAAAAAACAGAATAAAACAGAATAAAACTGTAAACAATAAAATACCCTATCCCACCAGACTTGAAATCCTAGGCTTAGAAAACTTGGAACTCCGTCGCCTTCGACAAGACCTAAGCTTAACTCACAGAATCATCTATTGTAATGTCCTTCCTGTTAAAGACTACTTCAGCTTTAATTGCAATAATACTAGAGCAACTAATAGATTTAAACTTAATGTCAACCGCTTTAATCTAGATTGCAGAAAATATGACTTCTGTAACAGAATCATCAGTGCTTGGAACACTTTACCTGACTCTGTGGTCTCTTCCCATAATCCTAAAAGCTTTATCCAAAAACTTTCTACTATTGACCTCACCCCATTCCTAAGAGGACCATAAACGGTGTGCATAAGCGCACAAACGTGCCTACCGTTCCTGTCCTATTGTTTTTCTTTTCTTCTTTCTATATATATGCTTATACCTCCTTATATTTACCCATATATGTTTATATACTATATAATCTTTTGTATGATTCCTACATATATTGTTGTGACAAAATAAATAAATAAATAAATAAATAAAACAAACTTTTGGGGAAGCCTTTTGCCACCAGGGGGCAACCTTGCTTCAGGATTCATCCCTTCTCTATAGAGAAACCAGACCAGATTTAGAAGTCATGAAAGTTGAATGAAACTTTGAAGCTGAAATCTTCAGACCCACAACTACTCAAAAGATGACTTCCTACTTAAAACATGCGGAGTCCCTTTCTCTCTCTTTCCATTACTTCTGGATCACCCTGGCTTTGGATCTGATCTGCAGGATTTCAATCATCAATCAAAGATGATTAGGGGACTGGAGGCTAAAACATATGAAGAACGGTTGCAGGAACTGAGTATGTCTAGTTTAATGAAAAGAAGGACTAGGGGAGACATGATAGCAGTCTTCCGATATCTCAGGGGTTTCCCCAAAGAAGAGGGAGTCAAGCTATTCTCCAAAGCACCTGAAGGCAGGACAAGAAGCAATAATCAACCCATAGAACAGAAGTTGCCTTCAGAAGTTGTGGGAGCTTCATCACTTGAGGCTTCCAAGAAGAGACTGGACTTTGTTGTTGTTGTTAGTTGCGAAGTCGTGTCCGACCCATCGCGACCCCATGGACAACATTCCTCCAGGTCTTCCTGTCCTCTACCATCCTCTGGAGTCCATTTTAACTCATGCCTACTGCTTCAGTGACTCCATCCAGCCACCTCGTTCTCTGTCTTCCCCTTCTTCTTTTGCCCTCAATCTTTCCCAGCATTAGGCTCTTCTCCAGTGAGTCCTTCTTTCTCATTAGGTGGCCAAAGTATTTGAGTTTCACCTTCAGGATCTGGCCTTTTAAAGAGCAGTCAGGGTTGATCTCCTCTAGGACTGACCGGTTGGATCACCTTGCAGTCCAAGGGACTCGCAGGAGTCTTCTCCAGCACCAGAGTTCAAAGGCCTCGATTCGTTGGCGCTCAGCCTTTCTTATGGTCCAACCTTCACAGCCATACGTTGCAACTGGGAAAACCAGAGCTTTGACTATACGCACTTTTGTTGGCAGGGTGATTGTCGTGTCCCACTCTTCCGCTGACGGCCGGGTCAGGGAAATCCGAATCAGGCTTGCCTCTGCAACTCTGCCCAAAGTCCTAGCAAAGTCCTCAGAGCAGGCAGGAGACCAGAAAGTGACTTCAGCAAGATATGTTAGACTTTGCCTGACTCAGAGAATGCCAGAAAGCAGATCCTTTATATAGGCCATGGGGTGTGGCTCCATGACTCAGCACTTATCCAGGCCTGCCCCTCCCTTTCTTCTGACGCCGCCGCCTATCAATTCTTCTGAAGCGAGGGTCACTCCAGTTGGCAGCTGTTGGTAATTGACCTCCCTCAGGCTCACATGCTGTGGAGGAGGGGGAGGGGTCTAGCCTGCTTGGGCATGGAGCCAGGGCTGGGACCGGGAGGTGCCCCCTCTTCTTCAGCTTGTCTGGGCATGGAACCAGGGCTGGGGCCGGGGGGGTGCTCCCTCCTCTTCAGCTTGTCTGGGCATGGAGCCAGGACTGGGGCCGGGAGGCATACATTCCTCCGTGTGCGGGAGCAGATAAGAAGGCCCCGGCTGCTGTGAGAGCGGGCAAGACACAACAGTGATGTCTCTGCTTTTTAGTACGCTGTCTAGATTTCCCATAGCTTTCCTCCCCAGGAGCAAGCGTCTTTTAATTTCTTGGCTGCAGTCGCCATCTGCGGTGATCTTGGAGCCCAGGAAAATAAAATCTGTCACTACCTCCGTTTCTTTACCATTGTGAATGGTGAAATGAACAAATGAAATGACAAGTGGACTGCCATTTGTCCAATGGCACCAGAGGTCTCCAAACTTGGCAGCTTTAAGACTTGTGGACTTCAACTCCCAGAATTCTCCAGCCAGCACAGCACAGCACAGCACAGCACAGCACAGCACAGCATAGCTGGCTGGAGAATTCTAGGAGTTGAAGTCCACAAGTCTTAAAGCTGCCAAGTTTGGAGACCTCTGGTGTAGGGTCTGCTGGGCGGGGGGTTGGACTAGATGACCTACAAGGTCCCTTCCAACTCTGTTAATATGTTAAACCTCTAAAGTCCCTTCCAACCCTCTTATATATATATATATATATATATTTATTTATTTTATTTATTTTATTTTGTCACAACAATATATGTAGGTATCATACAAACGATTATATAGTATATAAACACATATATGAGTAAATATAAGGAGGTATAAGCATATATATAGGAAGAAGAAAAGAAAAAAACAATAGGACAGGAACGGTAGGCACGTTTGTGCGCTTATGCACGCCCCTTATGGTCCTCTTAGGAATGGGGTGAGGTCAATAGTAGAAAGTTTTTGGTTAAAGCTTTTAGGATTATGGGAAGAGACCACAGAGTCAGGTAAAGTGTTCCAAGCACTGATGATTCTGTTACAGAAGTCATATTTTCTGCAAACTAGATTAAAGCGGTTGACATTCAGTTTAAATCTATTAGTTGCTCTAGTATTATTGCAATTAAAGCTGAAGTAGTCTTTGACAGGAAGGACATTACAATAGATGATTCTGTGAGTTAAGCTTAGGTCTTGTCGAAGGCGACGGAGTTCCAAGTTTTCTAAGCCTAGGATTTCGAGTCTGGTGGGATAAGGTATTTTATTGTTTTCAGAGGAATGGAGAACTCTTCTTGTAAAATATTTCTACACACGTTCAATTGTATTGATGTCAGAGATGTGGTGAGGGTTCCAAACAGGCGAGCTGTATTCTAGAATTGGTCTAGCAAATGTTTTATATGCTCTGGTTAGTAGTGTGGTATTAGTAGTGTGGTGTTATATATATATATATATATAAAGGCTGAACAATCCATTCTTCTTTAACGTTGCCTTTCTTTCTAGCGTGGAGGCAAATCCGGCTTTGGCGCTAGTGACAGGAAGAAGAAGATGTGGCGCCTGACTAGACAGAGGCAACCGAGGCAACCGAGTGTCAGTTTTTTTTCCTCACCAGCTCAGTTTTCTGAAACGCAAGAGGTTGGATGGGAGGCAGTCTTCAGAACGCCTTGACAATAACATTAGCAGATGCTCAATAATGAGGAATTATGGGCTGTCGGAGCTCAGCCCCAATAGCTCTCCCGCTCAGGGCGCGGATGCCACAGCCGCATTTGCATTTGGGAATCATTGTAAATGGGAACGTTGGGAATTTTTCAGGGACGGGCAGCAGAGGTGGGTTTCAGCATGTTCCGACCAGTTCTGGCGAACCGGTAGCGGAAATTTTGAGTAGTTCAGAGAACCGGTAAATAGCACCTCTGGCTGGCCCTGTCCACAGCTATTCTCTGCCTCCAGAGTCCCAGCTGATCGGGAGGAAATGGGGATTTTGCAGTAACCTTCCCCTGCCACGCCTACCCAGCCACGCCCACCAAGCCACACCCATAGAATCAATAGTATAAAAAATTTGAAACCTGCCACTGATGGGCAGGGCAGTGGGTCCTGCTACACAGTGTTTACTGTGAGCCCAAAAGAAGACGCTAAACGTCGGGCGCTTGAGCTGAATGATGGAGAATGTTAAAACCTAAAAGATGATGACATGCTTGATCGAAAAACCCGAACATGAATGGTCTGTCTGGTTTAAGCAAGATGGAAGAAAATATTTGCAGCTGAGGGGTGAACTGTGGGGTCCTTGGTACTCTCTGAGCTTCGATGTTTTCCTGCAGGTGTTTCATTACCCAACTAGGTAACATCATCAGGGCTAGAAGGGAGGAATGTTTGTTGGGAGGAGGAGGAGGAGATGACCTAGGTGATCTCTGAGCTTGGATGTATTCTTGCAGACGTCTTATTACCCTACAATGTAACATCACCAGGGCTAGAAGGAATGGTATTTGCTGGGGGGGGGAAGAGGAGGAGGAGGAGGAGGAGGAGGAGGAGATGACCTAGGTGATCGCTGAACTTGGATGTTTCCTTGCAGACTTCTCAATACCCAACTAGATAACATCACCAGGGCTAGAAGGAATGGTATTTGCTGGGGGGGGGGGAGAAGGAGGAGGAGAAGGAGGAGGAGATGACCTAGGTGATCTCTGAGCTTGGATGTATTCTTGCAGATGTCTTATTACCCTACTAGGTAACATCACCAGGGCTAGAAGGGATGGTATTTGCTGGGGGGGGGGAGGAGGAGGAGGAGGAGGACGAGGAGGAGGAGGAGGAGGAGGAGGAGGAGGAGGTGACCTAGGTGATCTCTGAGCTTGGATGTTTTCTTGCAGATGTCTTATTACCCTACTAGGTAACATCACCAGGGCTAGAAGGGATGGTATTTGCTGTGAGGGGGGGGAGGAGGAGGAGGAGGAGGAGGAGGAGGAGGAGGAGGAGGAGGAGGAGGAGGAGGAGGAGGAGGAGGAGACCTAGGTGATCTCTGAGCTTGGATGTTTTCTTGCAGACTTCTCATTACCCAATTAGGTAACATCACCAGGGCTAGAAGGGAGTGCGGTTTGCTCTCCGTTCATATAGAAGTGGCTTGCCCTGTCAGTGTTGGTAGGAATATTATTATCATTTGTCTCAGTAGTTCTTTGATTAGGGCAAGCCAAGCTGTAACTAGGAATGGTCAGTAAAAAAATAGTCGTACATCGAGGACTACCTATAATCACAACTCTATGCACTCCTTTATAGCGCGTAGATTGGTGCAGGCATGATCTGCAGACTGAAAATTTTCGTTGCAGCTAGGATGAGGAATTGCTGCTACAAAATTGAACATTTATGAACCTGAGTAGCAAAGTCCCTTGGCTGATACGCAGCGCTGAAGCTCGGAACAATCTGCCTAAATATTTTAAAAACTTAAAACACGTTCATTTTTCAAGAGTAGCATGGATCATCAGCTGATATTTTTTTTCCCTATAATAATGGGTGACAGCACAATTTCGGTGCAAGATTGGCTTGAGTTGAAAAAAAAATTGCCACATCTTTGGTATTTAGAACAATGTTTCCCAACCTTGGCGGGTTGAAGATGGTTGGATTTCAACTCCCAGAATTCCCCAGCCAGCGTGGCTGGCTGGGGAATTCTGGGAGTCGAAGTCCACCCATCTTTAAGCTGCCAAGTTTGGGAAACACTGTTATACACGAAATCTTTATTTATTTTTTATTTATTTATTTTGTCACAACATCATATAAAAAGATTATTTAGCATACAAACATATATATG
Organism: Ahaetulla prasina; assembly: GCF_028640845.1. NCBI lineage: Eukaryota > Metazoa > Chordata > Lepidosauria > Squamata > Colubridae > Ahaetulla > Ahaetulla prasina. The sequence continues at coordinate 223,921,796 of NC_080541.1, read as the reverse complement.
GGTAAATATTAAGAGGCATAAGCATATATATAAGAAGAAGAAAAAGAAAAACAATAGGACAGGAACGGTAGGCACGTTTGTGCGCTTATGCACGCCCCTTATGGTCCTCTTAGGAATGGGGTGAGGTCCATAGTTGAAAGTTTTTGGTTAAAGCTTTTAGGATTATGGGAAGAGACCACAGAGTCAGGTAAAGTATTCCAAGCACTGATGATTCTGTTACAGAAGTCATATTTTCTGCAATCTAGATTAAAGCGGTTAACATTAAGTTTAAATCTGTTGGGTGCTCTTGTATTATTGCAATTAAAGCTGAAGTAGTCTTTAACATAAATATTTATGTTTAACATAAATAAACATAAATAAATAAATAAATTTAACATAAACATTTAACATAATTTATTAATTATTTAACATAAACATAAACAAGTTAAAATCCAGTTTTAAACTCAATCAAACCATCAGAAAAGTGCCTATTTATAGAGTACAACTACTTGGGAAAGTACAGATCCCATCCAAAGATGGCTGAGTTAACATATTTGTAAAAAAAATTTATTTATTTATTTTTTATTTATTTATTTTGTCACAACATCATATAAAAAGATTATTTAGCATACAAACATATATATGGGTAAATATTAAGAGGCATAAGCATATATATAAGAAGAAGAAAAAGAAAAACAATAGGACAGGAACGGTAGGCACGTTTGTGCGCTTATGCACGCCCCTTATGGTCCTCTTAGGAATGGGGTGAGGTCCATAGTTGAAAGTTTTTGGTTAAAGCTTTTAGGATTATGGGAAGAGACCACAGAGTCAGGTAAAGTATTCCAAGCACTGATGATTCTGTTACAGAAGTCATATTTTCTGCAATCTAGATTAAAGCGGTTAACATTAAGTTTAAATCTGTTGGGTGCTCTTGTATTATTGCAATTAAAGCTGAAGTAGTCTTTAACATAAATATTTATGTTTAACATAAATAAATAAACATAAATAAATAAATAAATTTAACATAAACATTTAACATAATTTATTAATTATTTAACATAAACATAAACAAGTTAAAATCCAGTTTTAAACTCAATCAAACCATCAGAAAAGTGCCTATTTATAGAGTACAACTACTTGGGAAAGTACAGATCCCATCCAAAGATGGCTGAGTTAACATATTTGTAAAAAAAATTTATTTATTTTTTAACAAAAAGAAAACTCATCAAACCAATTACAATGTGCTGCATGGGTGTTAACATATCTTCTTGTGCAATCACAAAATCAACATCTCTTTCATACATATATCTTATATTATCTTTTCTAACGTGTCTTTCCATCTAACCAATAGTAGAATAAATCCCATATTTTATAATATTGCTTATCTTCTTGCTCTCTAATTTTAAATGTCAATCTACCCATCTCTGCGCATTCCATCATCTTCCTAATTATTTCGTCTTTTTTTTTAAAATTTACATTTATATCCCGCCCTTTTCCGAAGACTCAGGGCGGCTTACAGTGTATAAGGCAATAGTCTCATTCTATTTGTATATTTACAAAGTCAACTTATTGCCCCCCCCAACAATCTGGGTCCTCATTTTACCTACCTTATAAAGGGTGGAAGGCTGAGTCAACCTTGGGCCTGGTGGGGCTTGAACCTGCAGTAATTGCAGGCTGCTGTGTTTTAATAACAGGCTTCTTACAGCCTGAGCTACCACGGCTCTTCTTGCGAAGGTAACTTCTCATTTTTCCAAGTTTTAGCAAACACAATCCTGGCTGCTGTAATAATATTCACAATCAAATATTTTACATCTCTAGTATATATCTCAGGTATAATTCCCAACAGAAAGACTTCTGGCTTAAAGTGAGTTAACTTATTTGATTAGACGAAAAAAAATAATATCTACATTTACGGTGGACTGGAAACCCTTTTTGCAGTCTTTTTGCAGAAAATGGAGCAAAATGCATGTTACAATTTGGAGTCTTGATAATTAGAAAAAGAAATCTGGATAATTTAGAAAAAGTACGGGGTGCTTTTAAAAAAATCATCATAGAAAGAGATAATTTTGCAATTGTACTATTTGCAGCAAAGGAATCGGGAAGGTTCTTTCCGTTCCTTTTCTTCTTTCTTTTTCTTTTCTTTTTTCCTTTCTTTCCTTTCTGTTCTGCTTGTCCTCCTTATTTGGGATAGTTTTTATGCTCTTTGTAAATCTTTTCATTAAAAAAATTACATGTACGAAAGAACAGATCCTACACAGACAAAAAGACACTGTACATAAAGAAAATAACAAAAGTTCATGAATCAGAGAATGGGAATCCAGCTGAAAGAATAACAGAATAATGGAGTTGGAAGGGACCTTGGAGGTCTTCTAGTCCAACCCGCCCCTGCTCAAGCAGGAGACCCTCTACCTGTGATGGCAAGCCTATGGCACGCGTGTCGGAAATGGCACGCAGAGCCATCTCTCCAGGCATGCAGAGCCGTCGCCCGTTGCTTTTCCAGGTTCTGGTGCACCGGCCAGCTGGTCATCGTGGGTGCAGGATTGCCAGAAACTTGTTCTGTCTCCTTCCCCACTTCAGACCCATGAGCTGGCCTTCAGCCAGTGGATTCGCGGCTCTTATCAGTCCTGGCAGAGAAATCGCAGCTGCCTGCCAAAGTTCAAACAAATGACTCACATAGCAAGACTTTCAGCTCTTTTTGAAATGGATCAGCTAAACTTTTGCTTCCCGTGGAGTGAGAGCAGTCCCAAAGCTCCTTATATATCCTATATCCATATATAGGATATATCCTATCCTATATATCCTCCTTCCTTTTGATGACACCACCTCTCTAATCTTCTGAAGCACGGGTCAAGCCAAGCTTGATTATTATTATTATCAGCTGGGTCTGAAGGCATAGCCTGGGGAAGGGAGGAATCAGGGGAGGACGGCCTCATTACGTCCTCCGACTGGTCTGGTTCTGGCTCCTGGAGCCGAGCCAAAGGAATCGGTGCTCCCGAGGTAAGCCTTACCGGCCCTTCCTCCTCACTCCCTGAGTCACTTTCGGGCATGGGGCCAGGTTCGGGGGCTGGAGTCACAACAAAACTGAAAGAGCAGCCGCATGCACATACCGGGAAGATGAACTTCCTGTTTCCAGTGCATGCATGTGCGCCGGCCACCTGGGCTTCTGGTTTTTGGCACGCATGCACACGCGAAGACCAGCTTGTCAGTGCGCACGTGTGCACCGGAACCCGCAAGGGGAGAAAGAGCAAGGGGACCAGTGCTGCCAGCCAGAACGGACGGCCTGGGTCCTCCCTCCCTCCCTGCCTGAGCAGGCTTCTTGCGCGGCCCCAGCCCTCCAGCCCGTTCTATAGAACAGGGGTCTCCAACCTTGGCAACTTTAAAACTTGTGGACTTCAACTCCCAGAGTTCCTCAGCCAGCTTTGCTGGCTGGGGAATTCTGGGAGTTGAAGTCCGCCAGCATTCCGTGCGCCTTTGGCATTGAGTCATGCCAACCACATGACCACGGAGATGCCTTCGGACAGCGCTGGCTCTTCGGCTTTGAAACGGAGATGAGCACCGCCCCCTAGAGTCGGGAACGACTAGCACGTATGTGCAAGGGGAACCTTTATATTTACTTCTCTGTATCCCTCAGGTTCTCTGGAGAATAGGTGGGTGCTCCATCGCTGGAGGTTTTTTTAAGAAGAGATTGGACAGCTGTTTGTCTAGGATGAGAAAGGGTTTCCTGCTTGAGCAGGGGGCTGGACTAGAAGACCTCCAAGGTCCCTTCTGACTCTGTTTTCTGTTATTCTCTTCTCTTCTTTGAGAAGTTGTGCTTTTTTTTTTTTCCTGGAGTACCTCGCAGGGGAAACAGAGCCATCGAGCCACAGGTAGCAACTTCTCTGCTATTGCAGCCACCATGAATCAAAACCAGTGGTGGGATTCAGCGAGTTCGCACCACTTCGGGAGAACCGGTTGTTAACTTACTGAGCAGTTTGGCAAACTGGTTGTTGGAAGAAATAATTAGGGCAGAGAACCGGTTGTTAAATTACTTGAATCCCACCACTGATCAAAACCATAGTTTCATGCAGGGTCTACTCTAGGAACGGCAAGGATCTGGCCAGGGCCAAGTCTGACAAACATAATTAAAACCACAATTTCCCTTTCCAATCAACTCTAGCGGATAAATAAGAGTGTATGGATTTCCGGTGTTTGGTAGCGTAGCAATGGAAGCTGCGTCATGGAAGAACGCTGCGTTGACTTGATGTAGTGGCACTTCTCATAATAACTCATTACTTTGTTTTGTAGGAAAAGTGGGTGGGTGGGGAACACTCAATGAAGTGCAAGGAGCATTTTACTCTGAAGGAGATAGCAAACAAAGCCAAGCGCATTTCCAGAGGCTGAAAGTTCATCATGAAATTTCCAGAACGGTAAAGCCTACAAATTTGAAATTTGGCATATATGTTCCTCTTGGCTTCTAGTTGTTCGCTAAGAAAGGATGACCTTTGGAGCATTAGTATTTCATATACAGTATTATATTCACATGCTCTGATGCTAAGGAGTTAGACATTCTACTCCCCCACCTGAAAAGAACTCTGTTCCAACTGCCAGCTGCCTTATATTAACACACACTGATGCTTTGTTGTTGTTAGTTGCAAAGTCGTGTCCGACCCATTGCAACCCCATGCACAACATTTCTCTAGACCTTTCTGTCCTCTACCAGCCTCTGGAGTCCATTTAAGCTCATGCCGACTGCTTCAGTGACTCCATCCAGCCACCTCATTCTCTGCAGCCCCCTTCTTCTTTTGCCCTCAATCTTTCCCAGCATTAGGCTCTTCTCCAGTGAGTCCTTCCTTCTCATTAGGTGGCCAAAATATTTGAGTTTCATCTTCAGGAACTACTAACAGAATAATGGAATGGGAAGGGACCTTGGAGATCTTCTAGTTTGACCCACCCTACTCAAGCAGGAGACCCTATACCAATTCAGAAAATGGTTGTCCAATCTCTTCTTGAAAACATCCAGTGTTCGAGCAGCCACAACTTCTGGAGGCAAGTCGTTCCACTGGTTAATTGTTTTAACAGTCAGGAAGTTTCTCCTCAGTTCTAGGTTGCTCCCGTGTGCTCTCACAGAGAGGGACTCCTCAGGGTGCCATCGGCCAGACAGTGCCGGCTGGCGACACCCAGGGGAAGGGCCTTCTCTGTGGGGGCCCCCACCCTTTGGAATGAGCTTCCCCCAGGACTTCGTCAACTTCCCGACCTCCGAACCTTTCGCCGCGAGCTTAAGACACATCTATTTATTTGCGCAGGACTGGACTAGATTTTAAATTCAAATTGGTTTTAATGGGGATTTTATTATTTTTATTACTATTTTAATTATTCGGCCAGTTATAATAAGTTTTTTAATGGATGTTTTAATTGTATTTATATGTATGTTTTTATTTGGTTGTGAACCGCCCTGAGTCCCTAGGGAGATAGGGCGGTATAAAAATATGAATAAATAATTTTTTTTTATTTTTTTTTTGTTTACATTTATACCCCGCCCTTCTCCGAAGACTCAGGGCGGCTTACAGTGTATAAGGCAATAGTCTCATTCTATTTGTATATTTTTACAAAGTCAACTTATTGACTTTGTAAAAATATACATTTTAATAATAAAATAATAGGTTGCTTCTCTCCTTGATTAGTTTCCACCCATTGCTTCTTGTCCTACCCTCAGGTATTTTGGAGAATAGCTTGACTTCCTCTTCTTTGCGGCAGTCCCTGAGATATTGGAAGACTGCTATCATGTCCCCCCTAGTCCTTCTTAAACTAGACATACCCAGTTCCTGCAACCGTTCTTCATGTGTTTTAGCCTCCAGTTCCCTAATCATCTTGGTTGCCATTCTCTGCACACTTTCCAGAATCTCAGCAGCTTTTTACACTGTGGCAACTAAAACTGGAAGCAATATTCCAAGTGTGATCTTACCAAGGCATTATAAAATTATATTATATAAATATATATTATTATAAAATTATATTATATTATAAAATGGCATAAGAGTACAAATGTGCCTACCGTTCCCTTTCCTATTGTTCCTCTTCAGTATATCCAATTAATATAGTTATTACATACTTACTCATATATATGCTTATATATTATATAGTTATTTCATGTTAATGCTTATATATACCATTATGACAAAATAAATAAAATAAAAATAAATAAAAATTAACACTTCATGTGATCCACTGGATCTGGTCGCCTGGTTAATTGGTTTTGTTTAGTAGAATCAGAGAATCGGTGGATTGGAAGGGACCCTCAGAGATCTTCTAGTTCAACTCTATTGTCCAAGACAGGAGTCCTGGATGAACGGTTTGTCCAATCTTGTCTTGAACATTTTGGTCAAAGGAT